>NC_136499.1:31690532-31694766 GCF_053919585.1 Euprymna scolopes
TAAAGTTTCATTTCATTCGGACAAAACACTAAGAATTGGGTCTAATTGGAGTTGGGGCCCGTTTTTTTTAGGGGCGGGGGGGGTCACCCTATATATATATATAAAACGATTCATAATTTTGAATTAAAAATCAGTTTCAAAGGCAAAATCAAGATTGTACGATCGTTCGGAAGCTGTTTTTTATTAAAATAGACAATGTCTTGAACAATAATTTGATAAAAAAAATATTCTTAAAACAAAGTCTCCTCATCAGCAAAAATATGGGGGGGGGGTTGCAGACACAAAAATAAAACTACATGTATATAAATGTTTATGGAGAAAATACGCTTATTCAAGTATATTTCACCTTTTATTTATACCAATCCTTTTATTTATGAAGCTCCATATATGTTAAATATAACTGCCGAGTCAGCAGCCAAATAGCGTAACGGTGAGAAGTATTGGCTGTCACCTAGACGGTTGAGTTTCAATTCTAGCTTAAGGTAGTTGCTGGTCTAGATTTTAGGTTAAAAATAAAAGGAGAAACGTTATGTGTCGAAGGTTAAATATGAATTTTATGAGTTTTATTTACATACACACACACACATAAAAACTAACTGGCAAATATACCCGGTGAACCAAGTGCAAGATAGATTCAAACAATTGCACTTAAAGGAACGGTTAGAATATATGAGATGGCAGGCGAATGTTTAGCATCCGATAAGATGCCCAATACCTAGCTTGTACAAGCTGACAATAAGTTTGAAAAAAAAAAAAAAAAAAAAAAAAAAAGTGATATATATATTATTTTTTTATTTTATTTATTTTATTTTTTTTTATACATCCATATATGTTGTACACACATGTTTTACGCTGCCTCCGGCACATAGGCTTTTTCCGTTAAATCTTCTCCTTAAAATCCAAATGGCAATACAATAGAACCAGTAAAAGATGGGAGATAATGGAGAAAAAATAGGTTGCGTTCAGACTAATTGAATATGAGACGTGTAGGAGACTAATTAAAATCTCCCTACTGTCAATAACAGGCAACGTAGTGCGGCCTGTTTTCATGCCCACCCCCTTTTTTCTTTTGTTATTGATTGGCATAAGAATTGGACAGTTCTTCAATTACATCGTAATCTCCCCTACCTTCGACTGCTAACCCCCCTCTCATTGCATACGTTTTTTTTCTTCCTTTTGTTACAGAGCGAAATAAATGTATGCTGCGTGTGTGTTTGTGTGGGAGAATTAAAGATCTTAACGAAACGTTAAGTGCAACGCAACGCAAATGATAATAAAAAAAATAATAGTAGTAATAATCGTTTCTTGTATTCAATTGAAATTAACTATTTCGTAACATGAAACCGTCTTGTGCATTTTCAATTGCATCTTTTATTTATTTATTTATTTATTTATTTATTTATTTATTTCAATTATTTGTTTTTATATAAAGTATTAAATTATTCTGCTTAAAGTATTTGACCCGTTAAAAAAAAATACGGAATTATTTCACTCTCGGGTCATTAAATTTTCTATCAGCCATTCATTCGGATATTCGTAAATGGTTCTTCCCCCTCTCTCCCTCTCTCTCTCCCTCTCTCTCTCCCTCTCTCTCTCTCTCTCTCTCTCGACGAAATTTGTTCCTCTATTTTGTGCGCATGTCGTGTAGAGGCGAAACATGAAACAAACTGCCAATGAATTTGCAATCTTGTATAATGCACTGCACTACATCCTCATCTAGAAATTTGAGAGAGGAGATAGAATAAGACATAACCTGTCCATGTGTAACATAGTGCGTATGAGGGCATGGGGGGGGGAAATATCAGCAGCAGTGAAGGATCGCTGGCTTATGAAAAAATTGACAGCAACCGAAAAACGTGCATATGCAAATTAAGTGTGTGCGAGAAGAATAAGGGAACAAGGAGAAAGAATGCACCACGTGGTTGGGAGAAAGAAAGTCGACGTCGAAGAAAATGGACGTGTAAAGTCGAGGACAAGAATGGGCCGGCTGTGGCTGGCATGCGGTCGGAGGAAGAAGAAAAGCGTACACCGATTAGATAGTCTTACCCTTGTAACAGTTAAGCAAGTTACAAAGCGGGAGGCTCCTTATAAAGGGTGTAACTAATTTTGTTGTGGCTTGTATTCTATTCTTTTGTAATCGTAACGTGGGACGCACTGGATGCGTCATTTAAGTAACGCGGTGAAAACCAGACTATATTTATTTACATATGATAAACTAGCCGGACGTAAAAGACGCTTAAATATATTTTAATTCGTGCTGATTTCGTATTTATTATTATAGTCAATTCTCTATTGGTTATTATATTGTACCTAATACACCGTGATTTCAAAAGTAAAAAAAAAAAAATGACTTAGGTGCCATCAGCTAGAATCGAAACCAAAACATTTAGCTCTCCAACCTTTAGTCGTTACCGTTTGAGCTATAGTTAAACGCATAAGAAATTGTTTAACAATGAACCATATAAATGTATATTTGTGGATGGGTACAAGAGCACTTTAAGTCGACTTACGCCTGCCAAATTCCATTTTGTCTCAATTTTGATTCCTTAGCCGCTACTTTTTACCGGCTAAAAAAAATCGCCCAGAAAAAAATGCCATCGCGTCGCGGAGGAGATGCAGTTTGAAAGAATAGACAAACAAACAGACAATGTGAGTCTTATAAATTAGATGTGCCACAAAAAAAAAAAAAAAATCGATCATTTTTAACTTAAAATTACTAATGTAGTACCTTCTGGTGTAGTCTTGCATGCCGGTAATAATCAACACAAACACGGGGGTATAGTTGATCGTGAACCCATCTCTGTGGCCCCATACATTCAAAACCACCGCACTCAAAAGTTCCCACCCTCACACACACCTTCTCCTCATCCACCTCAATTTTGCTGAAGTGTTGTTTTCTGAGTTTTAATTGTTCACAATGAATATGAGGCATTATCTATTTTTTAACGAAAAGAAGAAAGCAGTCGTTCACATTTCTGCTTTTCTGTCGACCCACAATCGACATTTCAATTACAATTGGCTGCTGGTTTATTTAACAAAGTCTGTTCGAAAAAGATTGATGTGCGAGGAACCATTTTTGTACAACCGATGGCGAAATGATTCACCCAAGCACAATTAAAAAATAGAAAAGAATCGCAAATAAAAAATGGAAAGAAAAACATAGAAAAAGCTTAATTCCACCTTGAAAATTCATTTTGCGCTTTAAATCAACTAAATTTCTTCTTACTGGCTGATCTAAGGATATAATCATGGAAAGTACAAATTTCTAGCAGAGTTTATTTTGTACTTTTGATCCTTATGGAAGGTTGATTTAGAGATGCGGGAGATCTTTTCTTCGTCTTTTTTTCGCTCGCTCTATCTATCTTATATATATATATATATATATAACAGTAATCTGCGTACATGCATGTTTCGGGGTTCTACCCCTTTTCAGGTTTACTGTTATTAGGACTCGAACCCTGGACCTTATGTATTTCAGTCCAGCGTCTTATGCATTACACTATGATGCCATAGACAATTTACTGTTAAGTTTTTTACGTTTATATATTTACGTAGTTTTTTTTTTTTTTTTTTTTTTTTTTTTTTTTTTTTTTTGTCGTTGTGTTATATTTCATGATTTTCTTGGGGGTACAAAACTTTAAGGCAATCATGAAGGGAAGACGTATTCCTTCGGAATTCATTTTATATTAAAAAAAAAACGAGGAGAAAAGGAAAATGGATAGCGACTAAAAGATAAAAGTAGGGAAATAGAAAATTATATATATATATTATTCTTTTACACAAACCTAAAGGTTGTAGTTTTATAGAGAACAAGCATATTTCCCGGCGTTGCCTGGTCGTAAAATACGCATAAATATTATATTTTAATTAATACATGTGTATGCGAGTATTGTTTTTTTTTTTTTTTTTTTTTTTAATAAGTTCACTTCTTGTGAGTAAAAATAAAAAAAAAAAACATACAACATACTCCGTCTGAGATCGAAACCAAAACCTAAAAACAGTAAGTCAACTATTAGACCAACTTGACACGATCTTTTAAAAAGTGTTTTCAAACCTACTTATTCTTCCTGGAAGGAATCTGTCATACGAACGATTCACACATGCGCATTCGTGAAATAGTTGACAAACATAAAAATTCGATTGCCCCCACTTTCCAAATTTCTAATTTTGACCTCTTAGCAGGCCTTTTCCAGATGAAAACCGATTAACAAGTTTTCCATATATGTAAATACCC
>NC_136499.1:31694866-31707366 GCF_053919585.1 Euprymna scolopes
AGTGCTTAGATCACAAGGTGCCTTCGTTAAAGCCCGAGGCGAATCCAATAATAGAATGTGACAGTTCCGCATGTCTTCGCAAAAAATAATGCAGGAGGGAATGGGGGTTGTGAGGAAAATAGAATGCGACGCAAGTAAACAAAATTGAAAAAAAAAGGAGCAAGAAAGATGGAGCAAAGAATTGATAAGAAAAAGAGTGAAAAGAAAGCGAAAAAAAAAAAAAAAAAGAATGAAAAGAAATAAACAAGACGTTGGGAATCCCTAGAAATATAAAATAAAATATTACAAATCGTTTCACATATGATCGTACGTCGAATATTTGTTGAATTTGAATTCTTGTAACTGATGTCCTAATTTTATTTCTCAAGACTCCTTCTCTCTCTCTCTCTCTCTCTCTCTCTCTCTCTCTCTCTCTCTCTCTCCATATATAATTTCAGTTGATAGCTACGAGTGTTTTTTTTGCCCCCCCCCCGATAAAGGGAGGGTGGACCTGTAAATTCACCCTTGTCCGTTCGTTCGTCTGTCCCCACTTTTTTCAATAATTACGCCTTGGAATTTTTTGAAGTTTTGCACAAACATTAAACATGATATAAGTAAAAAAAAAAAAATAACAGAGCGGATTTTCCGGGAAAACTCCGGTTGCCCTCCTAGGAGTGCTTTTCGGGTTAAAATGGCTAAAATTGACACTTTTGTAAAAAAAAAAAATTATGCCTTGGATGTTTATAAAACTTCTTGAAAAGTTGTAACTAACTGATTTCTATGTAATTCTGTTTGACTATACTTCGCGATAACTCTTGGATGTGCCCCAGGGGCTCTTTTAGGGCTAATAAAAACACTCCATTTTTCGGAATATTTTACCATGTTCGCCCAAAATTTTCTGTGTATGCCTATTTAGCAGTTTTTCATGGTGCTGAACTCAAATTTTAATAAGTTAAGGCCTTGGGGACTTTTGGGGGCTAAATGGGGGGGGGCAAATGATGGACTTGGTCATTTGCTTTTTGCATGGTGCAGAACTCAAATTTACATATGTTAAGGCCTAAAACTGCACCGTTTGTTCATTTTCACCAGGATTTAACGTCTCCTGGAGACTTTTGAAGCTAAATGGAGGGAGGGGAAATACTGAACTTAGTCATTTTTTTATGCCTCGTTCACTGTGCACTCACGAGGGACCATGTAATGCTTCACTTGTTTCTCTCTTTTTTTATGTTTTTCATGCTTCTGTATCTCTTTAACTCTTAACTTCATCTTTCCTTAGCCTTTTCTGATTTCTACCCGCTTTTTTTTTACATTGATTTCACAAACACACGAAATCGATATCACTTTTAGATTATCTATGAATAAATAACGAAGTGGAATAAACAAAAAAAATAACTTAAAAATTAATTTAACTTTCTTCAAATATTCCATCGACAATTCTAAAAATATTTTCAAGTGAATCAGAATCACCAGCGTATTTGTCATCTAAGCATCTTAAAAATTACTCTAAAATCTTTTAAAGTTTGTACATCTTAAAATATTAATCTTTTACTGGATTACTTACTCGTTTAATCTACTACACCTCTCTCTCTCTCTCTCCCTCTCTCTCTCTCTCTCAGTGGTTTTCTCTCTCTCTCTCCCTCTCTCGTGCTGTCTGGCGTCATACTTAAAATGCACCAAAGATTTATATTATTTGGGGGTTTTTTTTTCGTTTCTGCACTGCTAAAAAGAGCAAGAAATTCCCTTCAAAACAACCAAACTAAACATTATGAATAAATATTTGAAGATATAAAGAACTTAAAGCAAAAACTTTTACCAAAATTACTGGATTCGGCATTAAATAACACGAAAAGGGTTGAAAACAACCAAACAAATCTCCCCACCCTCTCTCTCACACGCACAGTGCACTAAAATAAATAAAAAGCAGTATTCAAACAAGCAATGTCTATAGCAACTACAAAGTATTTTATCTTAGAGGAATTTTCTCCTTCATCTATGCAATTTTGCAAAGTATATATTTTACACTTTATGGTTTTCATATTTTTTTTTTTTTTTTTTTTTTTTTTTAGTTCCTTATTTTGTTTTCTATCCAGAGATTTTCTTTGGGTTTTGCTTTTTTGTATTTTTCATCTGTCAACATTTTTTGTTTATCAGTCAATTTTCATTTTTGTCTAACGGTCAATTTTTATATTTCTCATCAGAAAATTTTCGAACTCTTTGACATGTCTAATAATAATATTTAGATTTTTTATTTTTTTTATTTCCCAGTAGTTTTACAAATATTTTGTAGCCTCTCTCTCCCTCTTTTTCCCATTCTCTCTTTCTCAATCACACGCACACGCGCATACATACTGTAATTAAAAATAGTCCAGACTATTCTCGTTTATTTTTAAAATCCTTTTAAATTTTTTTTCTATAATCAAATCTTTGTCTTTGATCCGAAGAAAATTCGTCACAGGATCAACTGATGAAACCGTTCCTTAATCCTCAACATAATCCCAGAAGTGATTCAACAGATAGGTTTTTGACCCGTGTTCATAAAAAAGTAGAACCAATCGACGGTTTCCGGGTCAAAATTTAAATTTTCTTTAAGTGATTATCTTTGAACGGTTTTGATTATAGTAAAAAGCGATAGGTAAAACAATTTTTACAATACATGTGAAGGTGTTCGATTGAGCTCCAGGTTTTAGGTCCTCCATGCAAGATGTTCGCGGTAAGAACTCGCCATACTACCACCACTGCAAAACAGTTTCTTTCTTACTCTTTGTACTTAAAATCTAACCGAATTTCCATAAACAGAGCTTCTTTACCAGAACTGTTTATCGTTAGAACACATTGCCGTTGGACTACTTCTCGCAACACTACAACCTTGTCATCTTCAAATGTAATGTGAATAAATACTTGTAGTGCCTTCCTTTTAAGTCGTCAGTTTTTGTTCATACCATATTTCGTTTTCAATCCTCTCATAATATTTTTCATCATTCAACTGCCAATCTCATTAACCCTTATATTCGAGTAGCCTTTGATCTTAGTAAATAATGCGTCCTTAGTATTCGACCGTTTCAGAAAGTATCCGACTACTGGAGCAGTTATATACCTGCATAAGTCATATACGTTTTAAGATGGAATACTGTTGCCATATTTGGAGGGATGCTGCACAGCGCAGCCTTTTCTGCCTTAGTGGGAATGATTTCTTCCGTATAGTTCTCTTCTCACAAAAGAGGCGTTGCTAGTCTCTCTTTACATCTATCGTTATTTCCGAGAAAGATGCTCGACTGAGCTACAATCTTTAGTCTCTTTTCGTAAAACGCAATAACTGGACTTTCTACCACAACAACAATAATAAAAAAATATTTTCTTTTTGTCCCTCCATGTGTCTAGCATCAAGCGAAATTTCCATTGACAGGGTTTCTTTGGAAGAACTTCCCGTCTGTGGAACACATTACCACGAGATCGTTTCTCTGCTGTTTACCACTTAATCATTTTAAAATTCAATGTCAACAAATTCTTGTGATGAGTCGTTTCATAATCAAACGCAGTTTATACCATTTACCAATGTTAGTACTTCCATAACGTTCCTCATCTGTCGTCTTGCAATCATTTCCGTCTCATTATCCTGGATTCTCGAGTGTCTTGATAAGTTTTTTTTTTTTTTTTTTTTTTTTTTTTTTTTAAAGGGTCCGCATCCCAACTAACTGAATGCTATAGTAAGTAAAACTATTGAATTCTATATATTAAGTATTCATCGTGTCAGCCATTGGCAATCCGTGTGGAAATAAGGAGTGGGTATTTGGTTGGGACGGTTTGTCACAATTAATGTTTGACTCTCTGCCAAGGATCTTATAAGAGGCTAGGGACATTTGGGACCAAGCAAACCACTTTTGAACAAATTATTCCTACCAAGAAACTAGTATTTACAAAATCAATTCAATGAGTCATTCGTTACAGCGTCTATAGGCGTATGTGCCCTTCTCTAAAGAACATGTATTAAATGAAAAAAAAAAAAATTCCCGCCAAGACAAAAACGCAAAACCCAACTACTTTGCTTTCTGAAACGTTCACATGTTGAAATCGATTGATTTTTTTTTTTTTTGTAGTCCAACTTTTATAATTAGACCACTTCATTATTCTAACCCCAAATGTGAAACGTCGTATCATCACTCCAATGACAATAAAGGATGAAGCAGAGTGATACGTGGACTCAGTGAAATATTCAACTCAATGTTACTTGTAATTGGGACCTAATTCAAATACATCTTGCTTGTATCTGCTTGAAATACCTACTTCATTAGATATTTTATACATAAAAAAGTGAGATTTTTCCCTATTTAAATTCATGCAATAGAATAATAAACAAAAATTACATAAAAATTCTCTTTCCGCATTCGTTATTGTTATCTATAGGTTCATGTTCTTAAAAAGAAAAATTTCCGTTTCGATTTTCATTTGGATAGTAAGACCGCACACCGGATTCTGTTTTGATTACTAATGTGATAGGTGGTGTAACAGGAGAAAACTCCCTCTCAGTGTCACGTCTGCTTACTAGTACCAGCACATCCGGTTCCAACATTCTGCAAAAGTTCTACATTTTTGTTGTACCGCTTGTAAATGCTGCGGATATTAAAATCTGTAACACTAATTCACAATTGCTTGCATCAAAGTTTCTGCATTAGGTGAAATTAAACACTGGATAGTTATTAGTCGTATTTTTTTTTGTTAGTATATTCATAAATATTGCCGTTACATATAAAGAGATAAGCTAATAAATACATTGATATGTAACAGAGGGCTGACGCGCGTAGACAAGTACCGAGCCGTATGCGAAGAAAGACTGTAAAAAGAACATATGCATAGACCGATGATCACGTTCGAGGGGACAGAAGAAGCACGATCACTGTTTATTCGGAAAAGTATCTGGAAATAAATACCGCTGTTAAAAACATGGAGTCGGGTTATTATTTGTCCTATGTTCCTTGCGACGTACTCTGCTACAACGTGTTGGGTCTACGTGTGTGAACGTGTGTACTACGTTACACATACACTTGTTAACGTTTTTTGGTTACGATTAGACGACACCGTATTTCTCCATTTCGTTTCATATTATAAACGAGTATGCGAGCATCATGAAACATCGAGTTTCATTTTCCTTGTACAGTTTCCTACTTAATGACCTGCAAATTCAGATATCGATTAGTTTTATTTTGTTAGATCAAAACAAAACTTTTACTCTACTGAATATCTTAACATTTCTTCAATGTTATGAACACATTAAGTCCACTGATACCACTACATCCAATGCTACTACTAATAATAATAATGATAAGTCACTTTATATTTAAATGATATTCGTATCTTGTAACAAAGACAATTAAATTACCTTTCTCGTACTTTTTAAAACTAGTTCTCTTTTTTTTTTTAAATTACGATGTTTGTGCTATTTGTAGCAGCAGGAGCACATACTCGCGGCTCAAGAGTTTGAATGTTTTTAGTATAACATCATTGCTGATTAGTTATAGCGGTCAACTTTCTGACATGCCCAATCAAAGGCTATCACTCAGGCTAACGTGGCTCATTTTATAAAAGGTTGAGCACACGGCAATTCTCTCTCTTTCTTCCCTGCTCTCGCGTGACAATACTCCTCTGTTGGGTCACAACTTCGCCTGAGCCCTTTAGCCCTGTTATGGACTGTTATCTTTCTTAATTATACATTTTGGTGACCCCGACGAACATGCACCGTTTGTCGACACTAATTCTAGATAATACTGTATTCTGTTTGCCCCGCTTATACTACTAATACTACTAATAATAATGATAATGTTTTAATGTTTTAGCATAAATAATAATGCGTTTTAACTATAATAATAAGTGTTTTAATAATAATAATAATGTTTTAACAAAAAAAATTATGATGTTGCTGGTAATTGCTATAAAAAGTAAATAATTCAAACATAAATATTAATTGGTTTTATGGATGATATCAAGATTCCTGGTTTTCTCAAATTGTTGAATATTTATTCTATTTAATTTGAACCGTGCGTGGAAATTTCCCGTTCCTACCCCATTTTTACACACTGATATCTGAACACATCACCAAACTTTGCTGCGGGAGCAATCAAAGTAGCTTTGGCAAATCGACAACGCGAAGGTTATGTTTTCGGTCGGGTTTTTTTTTTTTAAATTATTATTATGTTTGTGTGCAACCTAGTGTCTACATATATTGATCAATCGTCGTCAAACTTGGTCAAAATATCGGCCATGGTCTTAGAACTGATTTAATTTTTGGATATTTAGGTTAAAGAAATGGTGAATATCACTCGTTACACTGGTGCGTGCTGTAGCTTATTTATGTAATGAATATGAATACATCTTGGTTCTTCTAAACAAGCATATGATTGGCTAGTGTAAGCCATAAATACGGAGGGGTATAACAGCTTGACGTTAAATTATACGCCGAAAGCCTAAAGCTTAAGCATATTTCCAACTACGTCTACGAATAAAAATTCATTAAGGTGATTTGCTAGATTGTATTTTGGATTTGTGTAGACAAGACCAATCAACTACTTCAAACAAATATATCTCTTTCTTGGACATATCACAACTAATAAATATCAATAAACGTTTACAACAAAAAATAATTAAATAATAAATATTAATTTCTGTGCGGCTGTTACAGAAAGCATCCCGTTATTTTTTCCGACATCTACGTAAAATTATTACTCAGATCGAGTGGCGTTTTTTTTTTTTTTTTTTTTTTTTTTGAAAAAGAGGGTTTACCTCGAAAAATAAAAATATGACACCACATCATACCATTTGGATTCAATCTACTCTACTACATTGGTAAATAAATATTTAATGGAAAATTATTTAAATCTTCAATATTGTTATTTGATTTGTTTACCTTTATCTTGTATCAGTGTTTTCAATCAAATTGCATTGGCAACGTTTTAAAAATTAAACTTTTTACGCACTATGCACTTTAATCAAACTATAACATCCTTCTAAAAAATTTTGAATGAAAAGAATTAAATAAAAATTAGGGAATTAGCTAACAATAAGAGTTAGATGCAGAGATTCTGATAAGAAAATTACATATGTTAGAAAAAATATAATGATATATTATAATAATGCTCTTTGCTAACAGTAGCCACTATGCAACATTTTAGCTTAAATATTTTTTTAATTAGTTCAATATTTTTAATTTATAAACATTTTAATGGCACAAGTTCATACAATATAGAGAAGTAAGGTCAAGATAAGACTTTGGCCTATCCTTACGTTGTCAGGCAAAAGTGTGAAGTTTCGTAATTGACTTTATTTTTGGCTTTGCATAGTGTAGCATGTTCTCTTACGTGTAACTAAATGAATAGAAAAACACGTGTGCGCGATAACAAACTACAACTCCTGAATTTAACAGATATATCCGCCTTCTGACTACTGATAGATAGAACCAGACGAAGCTTTCAGCATTAAAGAACACGTTTAACAAACAACATTCAAGCTTCTGGGCTGTTTTTTTTTTGGTTTTTTTTTTTTTTGGTTTTTTTTTTTGGTTTTTTTTTGCTGGCAAGGAGTTTGGTGGCAGGAGAAAATGCAAGAAGCTTTGCATGATGATACGATTTCATGCTAAATTATTCTGAAGCGCAATTAATACCCAAAACAGTTCAATATAGATAAACATTTAACCATTCTATTGCTCGCATCTCTTCCAATAGTAAGCCTCAGAACATTTTGTGTTCTTAGTGATAATCTGACACTTGAAGCGAATCGAGATTATTTACGAGGATCGTTCCAAAATTAAAGCCTCCTACCTTTTTTTAATCCAAAAAGATGAGAATGGTTGTGACTATATAGAAAAAAAAATTGGAACACAAAAGAGCGTTCGTTTTAATGGTATTACTCCTGTCTTGAAGGGCTATGATGACTGATATGGTACCATTAAAATAACCAGAATGTATCTTTCTACAAAGTCACAACCATTCTCAGTACACTTTGGCCAGGAATTCAATGACACCTCTCTGCTTCTGACGCACGCCAATGACAGGAATTGCTTTCTTAAGTCTCACACCGTCAATATCTGCAACAGAGAGATGAAAATGCATAAATTCAGTAATAAAAATGCAATTTGCAATCGGCTCTGATCCATTAATAGGAGGCATTACTTTTGAAACGCTCATCGTATAATTGCTATTGCGTTTCACTTATGAAGATTATATATTTATAATTACTTATTTTTTATTTTACATTATCTTCGATTAGACCAGATTGCGCATTCTCATGGCAGTTTTCGCAGTCTTACTACTTCCATGCTGGTTCATGTTGATTCCTCTCATATAGCTGGGTATTAATTTTATTTTGCCATAGCAGAAGGAATTTTACTGTAAATGCAGTAAGCATTAAATTTGATTCTAAACGGTTACAGTTGAATAATAGAAATGATGTTGGACTTAAATTTATTTATTTTTTAATTGTATATATGCAGAAACCAACTGAGTTCGCTCGTTTAAACCGGCGTTTAAAATAGGTAAAATACGATGTACAATTATCCAAGATTGAAAATAAGATGTCTGGCAAATGGTGGCGGTGGGTAAAGAATAGGAAACAGCATCCAAACTATAACTATTGAGACTTTCTATTTCGAAATACAAAGAAATGCCTCGCTTAAACAAAATAGCAGACGATAACGTTTTTCATTGAATACGTTGTCTTTCAGCGGGTTTTTTTTTTTTTTTTTATAATGAAGTTGTTAAATTTTATTTTGGAGAAGGTGGGTGTTGTGCACAATGAATTTCGCATTGAGGACCGATTGCAGCACCAAGAACAAAAAACCTGAATAAAAGCAGAATCTAATTAACTGAAAATCCTTTTTTTCTCTACAAAAAAAAAAAAAAATGATTCCGATCAATATCAGACTTCGTTGTCTACAGCATGAAAAGATGACAACAGACATCTTTTGCTGCCATAAAACACTGTTTTTTTCTTTAAGCAATAAAGTGGCGCTTAGACTTGTTGACATTGCTCTTAATAATATCTACTAAATTTAGTTGTGCGGAATCAAACTCGGCTCATCTCGAAGAACCCAAGAACGTGTGCTCACAACTCTCGTGTTTTGGCCGAGGAAGACGAAATGAAATATAATACTTCGAAACTCGTGTACAAATTCCATCATTTCGCGCATCCACTCACACGCACTAACATAACAAGGTATCCCGCCCCCACAATACCACGGTGCCTAATACTCACACACGCATATTCACACCAACCAATATATAGACATACACATCTTTAGCACACGTGCCTCACATTAACTAAACATTTTCTTACCAAAACATGAGCTTGCTTAAACTTTCACAAATTAATATTTCTAACTAAAAATGACTTATTTTTGGTAAACTCAGTTTTTATATTTTGTTATTTAATCAAGTTTTCCTTGATTTTTCATTTATTATTCATGTTAAGTTAGTATTTGCTAGTTGGTAACCATTCTTTTCAATATTTTTTTAAAATTTTAATATCGATTAAATAATGCTTCATAACAGCGTATAAATTCTTGGTTTTTACCTATCATCTATATATAAGTATCAGATGATATGAATGTCAAAGTTTTTTACATATGAAAGTTTGGCTTTGTGAATGATTTTAAAGTGCATTCAATGAGGCCCTGTGATTTTCGGGGAGCGTGGTGTCACGTCTTGGTTTCAGCTACTCTCGGGTTCATTCTGTCCAGGAGTTATAGCATCTATCAAGGTCTCATACATGGTTTAAGTAGAAACTATCGTTTACTAACTATTTATTTACAAAACCTACATCCATAAAAAATAAGCCAGAAAATCAATCGGTTTTTTTTTTTTTTTTTTTTTTTTTTACATAGGGGTCATCGTTTATCGAGGCACGGAGGCGATTCTATTGTAAGAATTAAAGAGTGGCAGGTAGATGATGAGTAATGGTGGAACTTGGCGAAGGCTTTAATTATATAAGAGAGCGGCGCAACAAGAACTTATTTACATTAGACTTGAAAACTGCAATGTGGTAGTCAACTGGGAAGCAGCTCCACAGTATTTTGTTCCACGGACGGACAGTTCTGGGAAAGAAAATCAGTTCATGGAATTTTCGTTTCTTGGTTCCACGCGTCCGAATTACCTCTATATCAATTGTCAAGTCTCTGGACCAAAAATTGGCAGTGTAGTTTGGAGACTGTTCCTCACACAAACAGATAATGTCCCTTTTTATATATAGATATATATAAATCCACTTCATACACACACACACACACACACACACACATATATATATATATATATATATATATATATATATATATATATATATATATATATATATATATAAATTCACTTCATAAGGAGATTAATTATACGCCATGGCAACAGAGAAAAAGGACAATTATGGTCCGTGCGGACAAGTAAGGATGGCGTCTTAATGCCCGGATTCTCCCTTGTTTTGTTAATCGCGAAAGAGGCACGTGCACACTTGTCTGCTCTCTAACCCCAGAAGGCGCATAAGTGATTGAAAACTCAATAATAGTGGGAAGCATTCGTGGCACAGATGGTACAAGTAGGGGGGGCGTCATTTTGATCACGAGTCTGTCTACAGAAACTGTGGTTTTGAAAAATTGCAAAAGAAATAATGCTAATTCTTAATGATGAAGCAGAATTCGGTGATTTCTACATAGCTAACTGGTGTAAGGGGGAGGGAATATCAAATCTTTATTAGTCTTTTTATGAAATGAAATCAAGTTTTCTTTAAATAAAGTAAAAGCAGATTATTTGCCGTAAAGCTTTTTACAGTTTCTTTCCTCGCACTATTAAATTCTTAATTTATTTAATTTTTTTTTATTTAGAAAATCGAAGAATTTTAACAGCAAAAGTAAGTTCGTGGGGGACGCAAGCTCCAAGTTTTTGCGTGAATCCCATCGACTGAAGGTGTCATGAAATTGCCACAAAATCACACTTCATTTTTTTCATCCAATTCTCTACATGTCTGATGGCCATATTCCTTCAAAATAACCCTGAGTTGGTCTTCGTCTATTTTGATTTGTCTTCCGGAACGAGGAGCGTCATTGGGGACAAAATTACCATGTTTGAATCTGGTAAAGCAATTTCGAATAGTTCTCTCAGCTTAGTATTTTCTCCATGTACGGAACAAATATCCTTGGTTGCTTCACTCGCCTTTTGACCTCGATTAAAGGCGAAAAGAAGGGGGTGTGGAAAATGTGATTTTTATCTACTTGAAAATACAGTTGACAGTTCTGAAAAAACGAGAAAAAATTATGAGATAAAAACGATGACCATTATCTTGTAGAACAGACTACGTGCTCTGCCAAATATCAAAACATGTTTTAGATCCAAAAAAGATTTATGAAACGGCGGGAACCTATGCAACTATCTGATAGATCAAATTTAGTCAAACCTATATCTCTTAGTCAATCAAAACGCTTGAAATATGAATTGATCAGTAAAATGCAAAAGAAAAGTCTGTGACTAAATTATATTTTCTTTGAGAGAATAGGTCTTGATCTCTCATCTATCTATGATTGATAAGATTAAATATGTAATCGTTTAAATCAATTTAAAATCCAACTTTAAAGAATATAGCTAAATTAAAACCAATAACCAATGGTGCTCCCTGGATTCTGAGTAACAGGCCTCCTCAGATTTCTGATACTCTCCACATTTTTAGTTAACCAATGCAAATTATTTTGTGCTGTTCCAACAGTCGCTTGCAATTGATTATCCAATGGAAGCTATAATTGGTCTTCTGATATTCTGGTGGAAATGAGTATGCACAAGATCTCAGTACTCTCCGTGTCCTTTTAATAGAAGTCTGGTTAGTGCTCTCCCTCCTCGTTTTTTTTTATCTTTCTTAACCATTCCCAACCATTCTGTGTAGTATCAGCCGCTTTGTTGCCATCATTTGGGGGGAGGGCACTTTGAGATTTTTTTTTCTGTGGTATCAGTTCCGTTGAGTTCACGTGACATCATCATCAAGCAACATTACCCGTTACAGATAAAACGTATTATGGTCCACACATTTACCTTCCTTTGTATTTTATGACATAATAATGTTCTGACATTACATATTGTCCTACAACTATAGCAGTTATTACTTTTTTATTTAAACCACTAGGTAAACTTTTGTGTCCATTGGTCCTCGCATTCCATGGGCGATGTTTTTGACAGATGGGAAAGAAGTGCTGTTTTATGTGTTGAAATCTTCTTGTTGGCTAGTTTCTGGCTTTGAAGTAGTATTTTAGCTTCTTACATCAAGTGGCTTAATACCATCCGAAGCTCACAGTGTTAATGCTGGAGTCCCTCCTGGGCCCAACTCTCTTCCTGATCAACATTAATGACCTCCCAAATCACATACTTAGATCATTCGTTGACATTGATGCTAACGACACTACCATCTTTGGCAACACATCAAATGCCGTAAATGACCAAGTTCTCTCTGATTCTCTCTCCTCGGATCTGTAGCACGTGGTGCAATGGGGAAAGAGGTGGTTGGTTAAT
>NC_136499.1:31712366-31917366 GCF_053919585.1 Euprymna scolopes
ATTTTATTGTATTTATATTTCTCTGCGGCAGTGTCTCGTAATGTTACACTATTTTTAAAAGATGCAAACGAGTTGCTTTGAAATATCCTCGAACCCCAACCAAATTAATTTCAACTGAATCCAACTGTGAATAGTTTTTTTTTTGTTGTTGTTTTTTGTTTTTTTAATTAGTTTTTCCGGTAGAGTTAAAGAATTTCCGCATTTTAAACACGTTATTTTTTATTTATTCATTACTTCTTATTATTATCATTATTTTATTTTGTTTGTACTCGAGGGGATAGGAATGCTATGATGGTTGTTAAAATATTTGATGGCAGGATAGTGATGAGATAAAGGGATTTTTTTAAACATTAATTCGTTTTGAGAGATTGTTGTGATTAAGAAGTAAAAAAAAAAAAGAAATAAAAACTTTATTGATTGAAAATTTTTTAAATGTTAGGGAAACTTTAAGGAATAAATAAAAGAAACAAAATTATGCAAAAAAAAAAAACTGAATTTAAATTAGTAGAGAAAATTGTAGAAAATTAAGTGAAAATTGAAGTACTTTAAGAGAAAACCAACTTGGAAGATTTTAGAATTAAGTGTCATGTGTTAAAAAGCTATTGCTCTAGAAACGAAGCTCTTGTCAATAAAGTCACTGATCCTGTGTGATATTACAGTTAGCACAGCAGGAATAGATCTCACAGAACTGAGACCATATTGCTATCACTGAATAGGTTGATTTTGGTGAAGTGGTTGCTTAAAGCAGTGATAAATAGAAAAGTTGTCACCTTTCTCGTGACGTATGAAAGACTGATTCGTCTGTACTGAGATGCAGACGACTGATCTTCAGCATTGTTAGATACTGTGTAGATTTCCGAGTTCGATGCAAAGCATGCCGGATGAAGCGAAAAAAAACGAATTAAATTTTAATTCATTTTTTCGCTTCATCCGGCATGCTTTGAATCGAACTGTCACATCTACCATTTGAAAAGGGGAATTTTTCCCTGAAATATAATGGATATGGTCACAGACATAATAAGACATTTATACTTAATATAATTGAATAAATATATGTATATATAAACATATGTATGTACTTATTGATTTGTAAATTGCCACTTGTTTTCGTCTTTTCTCATCAACATCGACTATATCTCATTCCTCGCATTGCGATAGCCTTCTAAATCTCTACTACATACATCCCACACAATGCTTGAAGCAAACTACATATCGATTGTATATATATGTATAATGTATGTGTGTATATATATATGTATATGTATGTGTGTATGTATATATATATATTGTGTCAGGCCATGTCATATGCTACTGGTACCATGTAACCCAGTACTACCTGCCTCATGGTCGGGTCACCGGCGACTAAACTGGTTCCCCCACCAGACTTGTTTGGTGAGGAGGGCGGCTAGTCTCCCTGGAGGATTAAAAACAAGACCTTCCAAAGGGCGAATGAACTCTTTTTCTGGGTCAACGGCCAACTAGCACTATATGTATATTTGTGTGTGTGTGTGTGTGTATATGTGTATTGGGGTGGAGAGGGCTCCCGTAAGCCGTGGTGAAGGCAACCTTTCTAGGAGAAGCAAATCTCTGATTTAAAAAACCATAAAGCGGGAGACCAGTACCCGCATTAAGCTGGTCTGCAGTCTAATTTGTTGCTGGCTATCTTGCTCTTGCTTGTTGCTGGATCTCAACATTTTGAACCGAGAGAGAGACAGCTGTCATACAAAGCTAAGACTCTGTAACATCATATTTGTATAGATACTCCCTCAGGCATTTGGGCTCATGGATTTTAAATGTCTGAGGGAGTGGCACTCGTCTGACAAGATGTTGCAATCATCATCATCATATATACACACATATACACACACATTATGATTAACTAATTCTAATTTTTGCTCCTCTTCATCGAGTAGAGCTTTTTTATCATGATAGGTTTGTCTTATCACTGAAAATTTATTTCTCAGCTAAACTTTATTACTATATAGGACGGTTTTTTGGGGGGAGGGGTCAAGTTCTTCCTTAGAAAACTCCTTTGTTCCTTAGTCATTTTATCTCTTGCAGTCACGGCTTCGTAAAAAATTTTTTACACTCGTCCCAATATTATTGTAGCAATTATCAATGATATATGATCTTCTTATTGAATTTATCGTTTTGATATTTGTTTTTGTTGAAAAAATTAATGAATCTTTCGAAATTCCATATACACCATTTTCTTTTAGAAGTCATTACCAAATCAACTTTTAAAACTTCCGTATCTCTCATAAATCGATTAATTATAATAGTTAAATGAAGTTAAATATACTAAAACAAGTCCTAACACGCCGATTACAGAAAATGACGTAAAACGTTTGATTAATTTACATATCAGAATAAACAATCATATGTACGTGACATCATTTAGCTCAAGTTATGGTCTATAGACGTGCATTTATTTGTATTTAATTGTTACGACAAAGCACACCTGCCGTTGCCCGGTAATGGATGAGAACTCGTGTGTATTTTTACTCCTAACATTAAACTCTCTATTACCACCTTTATAATGTGGGGCAATTTAACTTTTCTATGAGTTCTATTATGACATGCGTTTTTCAGAATTGTCTGATTTATTCCCTGCTTCCTTTGTTCCGGCTCGTTTGGCTCGTTGATATAGGGATCTTCATCAGTTCGCTTTCTTATATTTTGTTATAATCCGGCATCCTATTCCAATAGTTGATTTCCAAGAACTGTGAGCTTGTGAAACTCTTATTCTCCTACCTATAACTTTGATTGCTTCAAGATTAAGTCCCATAGGCATTTCCTGTCTTTGCGATAATTATTTTTCTTTCTTTTTATCTCTTTACATCAAATAGCTTCATGTTTTGTCTGGAACGCCTTCTATAAAAATTACAAATTTTTCTTTACTTTTTCTAATACGTCATTAATTTATTTACGTCCTTATATTTACTGCTACTGTTATCACTAGGGCTATAACAAGAAAATATTCTTATCATTGTTTTGACTCTCGAGTATATATCCGACACAGTTAATCAATCGAGAACCACATCACTCTATCTAAAAACATAAGATATTAACTGATGTATACTCGAGAGTCAAAATAATGAAAAGAATATTCTATTGTCATAGCCTTAGTTATTACTACGATTAATCTTTGTTCTTCTACTCCCACCATTTCTTTTCCTACTCTCTTCCTATCACCACTTTGCGTTTCATTCGCCCTTCCTCTCACTATCTAACGCATTCAATATGCAAAAGAGCAAACATTATTGGTTGAGCATATTAGAGAAAACCGGTCCAGATAAGTCTCAGATTGTCTAGATAAAGCGTCACTAGTTTGGTGGATGATGTCATTAGTTTGGAACGTCATTCACTGTGCGCGATTAATACCATTTATTTGTAACCTCCGATTTTCTTCAAATGTCTATTGTCGAATTCTGGAATCTTTACGAAATACTTAAGACTTCTACGTCATGACTGACGGAACTTGAGCAATCTATTCTCGTGGATAAAATAAATAATTGATTTTAAGAATTACGTCGACTCTGCTTATCGCCCGGCTTTCACACCCCTTGTTTGTGCATTAACCAAGCGTAAGCTACAATGCAGGACTCATAAACACCCAGTGCTTGGCCTTGTTTCCTGACTAGAACAATGAACGCTCTCCCATCCCGTCTTCCTCCCATTGTTTTTTTTTTTTGTTTTTTTTTTTCGTATCTCTAAAACTAAGCAACTAGGGGACGTTTGCTTGCTACTCATGTACATGCAACTAGTCTGTGTCGCGCTTGTCTGACAGTTCGTGTGGCTGCTGTTTCCGACTGACAATACAGGAGACCTAACTGTTGGCACTTAAAGCAGCTTCTCTATCATCAATTGTATAATATCGAGATGGTTATAGTGCCATGTCGTGCATGGAAAGATACCCTGCAGTTATCTCCAGTGGGCATTCTCGAGGCTACCACCGTCTAGAAAAGATTTGATTTATAGTCTACTTTTTTGTGTATATTTGGCATCAAACTGACCCACTTTGTCCAGCCCATTATACCCTTATAATAAAAAAAAATAAAATAAATGAAGGGTTTCGTTCGAATTTCTGTAGAGATTCCAGAATTCGAACAGAAAGATTTCAGAGTTCGACAAAATAAATCTGAAGAAGGTCGGAGGTTACGTTGGTCGAAACGTTATAATGCCATTCAAAATAAGAACAGTAATCTAAATAATCCAGATAATCAATCTTTATTCAAAAATTTCCGAAACGATATTTAAATTCCGTTTTCATTTCCGTTGATATGGATTTATCGTAATATCTAGGTCACAAAAATCGTTTTATTGTCTGTCAGATGTTGAAATGTTGAAGCTAATATCAAAGAACTTTCTATTCCACGTCATGTCAAGCACGTTTGCCCGTCAACTTCCGATGTTGTTTACCCTTGACCTATGCATAACACCTTTGACCTTCTATTGAAGTCAGCTAACTTTCCCTACTAGTCTATTATTGCTGTCTTCTTTCCTGAAGCTCGAATTCAGAGTACTTTCTTTATTTTTAATTGTTGACTTTTAAGGAGTCAGTAAGTTAAGTAAAGGCCATCTAAATGGACAAATGCAAGGATCTTTTTTTTCATTCATCACATGTATACTTCTTACCAAAACGACACGCTGTTATTTAAATCAACAACACAAAATAGTCTTTTGAAATTTTGTATATATGATATAAAACAAAGACCAAAACAACTATTTGCATTTACATCGTCCGAAATACCTAAGCTCGATTTGTTTACACAAAGAGCATCGCTTATATGCTAATGGTAATTCGTGTATAACTTCTCAATATGCTCAACTCAAGATGAGGAGTATTAGTCATCCACATACAGTACTGTTTCGCTGTTTCACAGCTCATCAGTGCGGCTAGACAGGCAACTACCTCAAGTCAGAATTGAAACCCGACCGTCTGTACGACAGTCAAGGCTCCTAACCATTATGCTATCATATATATATATATATATATATATATATATATATATATATATATATATAATGAATGACTACTTCATTTAATCACATAAATTAATATACGAAAGTATAAATTTATGCGTAAACTTGAAGTATTTACTTCAACAGTGCTCGATACGTAAGTAGAGCTAGGTAGTAAGTTATAAAATACATATGGCAATTAAGCTACACAGAATATTCCGCGTTTCATACACGCTAGGATTCATCAGCCTGATGAATCCTACCGTAGATGAAACGCGGAATATTCTGTGTAGCTTAATTTCCATATATATTTTATAACTTATATATATTAGTAATTAGTATCGCTGTATCATAGCTCTTTAATGCGGCTAGATTAGTACTCATCTCAAATCAGAGACTTTTGGAAAAAATAAAATTTAGTCTTCAAGACTATAAAAAAAAAATCCATTTCTTTCTGGTCCAAAATTCTAAAGATATAGATCCACTTTAGGGTTTTCTTGAATTGTTTCATCCTGAAAGGAGTTCTTAAAAAATGAAAACAACAAAAGAATAAATTATTTTGAATTTTCATTATTGAAAAGTGTGCGACTTTTTTTTAGAAAACGATTTGTCTTAATTTTATTTTAATTCAATAAATCAAAAATTGCGTAAATTGATCAAGTAGCTTCAGTTTTTATAACGAAAATTATTTTAAAGCTAATTTGGGATTTTACAAGGCCTCACTCTTTATGTTAAGGATGCCTTTCTAAAATTTCGATTTAGAGTTATCGTTCTTGTTCCCTCAAATTGTTTCAAAATCGCGTCGCGAGATCATCGCTAGTAGTTTAGCCATAAAATGTGTTTCATCATTAAAAAATAAAACTACTTGATCAATTTATGTGATTCTGGTGTACGATATTTTCTTTCGGTCCGAGTAAGTACGTCATACAGACTTTTCTCTATATTTTTATTTTTTATTTCTTTTCATGAGAAATTCTTGATAGGCATTTAAATACCAGAATACCAATATCTACCCGGCGTAGTTTTCCTTGATAACGATTGTTATTAATTTATGAAACTAATTTGCGATCCACTAACGACGACGATATTTAAGTTAGAGGAATATCGACCTGCGTAGAAATGAATACGCTTTCAAAAACAGTGTCCAGCCCACCCATTAAGCATCGTTTAGGCACACACACACACACAAACGCCTGCCTAAATGTTCGTTAAGGCAGCGATTGATAAACAGCAGAGGCGCGCGTGCGCAGACTGATGCGTACTCGAGAAAACGGCCACGTTCTTGACCTTTCTCCGCGGCGCAGCAAGCCATAGAAAACGCGTATCTCTCGTGGCCAATTCCATACAAATTGTCTAAAATAACGGCCTTATCTCAAAGAAGCAATCATGTTCCTCAGAGAATGGAAATGCAAGTATTCTTTCATTTGGCTTCTGCTGTCTTAAGGACGCGAGAAATGGACACACACTTTCCAGCACAAGATAGACCCCCCCACACACACACACACGCACACACCATGTCCTTTTTCTAGTCTCCGGGCGATTTTTTTTTTTTTTTTTTTCAAATATTAAAAGGAAATGAGTTAGCAAATAGCAAGTTAACGAGCCACCTCAGATTTACACAGCCACCAAAAATGAAATGCACTCTCCACTCTATAATAAAAATGTCAACAATGGGTGTGTGTTTTTTCTTTAGGTCATCAGAAGTGATAATTTATATATGAAGAAATAAATTACTGCCGAAATTTTATGGTTTTTATATGAATATTTTAATGATAGGCTTAAATAAATAATAAGCGTGAGCACAACTGAATCAGAATTTTTTTGCTTCATTTTTAAGGGGGGTGCTAGTGTATACTATTACATATAATGATATGATAATTCTAGTACCAGACGGGTGACAATTTGGGAATTCTACGCGTTTTATGTGCTCTCTGCTTATCTCGGCATTGTTTCCAGTCGTCCTGAACCTCCACTTGCTGCTGATATTTATCAACACCGACTCAAGAGTAGTGTGGTTACAGATTGCGCAACTCTTGCCACAAAAAAAAATCCACACGCATGCACCCTTACAGTGGGTATCCATAGTTTGTCAAGACTAAAGGAAGCTACCGTATGATAGCTGTATACGGTTGAAAAGATTTTCATCAATTCCTCGTAAATAGCAATCCTTGTTTTACTTATTACCTCCGCCAAGAAGGTTATGTTTCGGTCGAAAGTCCGCCGCTTGACCAATCGTCAACAAAACATGGTCCAACTTAGAACTGATTTAATTTTAGGATATCTAGACTAATGTCGCAGACAAATTGAAAATTACACCTTTGACAATAACTTTAATATTTTTCCATCGTAGAGACTCGCTACTTGGTCCATAGTATAGCCAATGAAGTCCAGCATCTCTAATGTCATTGAAGAGTTTGATCACTACCAAAATTTTGACGGAATTCTAACTTCAGATCCGTCCAAATTTATTGCATGAATTTAATGCTCTTTGATAACGGTAACCATCATGCAAGATTTTCGGTTTGATTGGATAGTATTTTTTTTTATAAATTTTAACTTAATTTAAATTTAATTTTCAATTTAAATATCAAGAAATACTTCAACTTTGGGCCACCCTTATGTTGTAAGGGAAGGGAGGTGTATACAGTTTCATAGTTGACATGTTCTTATCGCTTTTATCTCCAGCAATATATTTATAGTACTCGTCTCTATTATTTAACGTAAATCGCCCCAGACAAGACATGAAGTCACTCGATCTAAGGAGCTAAAAAAGATTTTTTTTTTAAAAAGATAGCGATACATGTAAACAGATTTCAACCTAGAAAACAGCAATTTTTGCCCCTTTGTCATAAACATCGCTCGTGAAACTTAAGGACAAAGCGAGAGTTACGAAACTGACGAAAATAAACCTAAGCTCCATTTTTCACTTTCCTTAAAATTAATTTTATTGGAATGCTTCATTTTTTTTTTTTTTATGACAACTGAAATTCAAGATTTTTCAAACAATTTTTGCATCTATTTTGATGGTGGTATTGCTGTTCTTTTAGAAATTTTCTTCTTCCTCTTGTTCTTCTTCATCTTATTTATTTTTATTTTAAATATTTATTTATTACATTTCAGGGAAACAAATCCGGTTGCCTAATGAACCCTGCCTTAAATTTTGGCCCTGCAGTAATCACTGGTGACTGGCAGAAACAATGGGTAAGTATCACCCTTTCGTTTTTCTTTTAACTTTGAAGTTCCTCCATGAAGAAACCGGAAATGCGTTTTGCGTGTGTGTGTGTGTGTGTGTGTGTGTGTGTGTGTGTGTGTGTGTGTGTGTGTGTGTGTGTCACTTAAAACTAAATAATTCTACTTCCATTTCCATCGAAGATTGTCGTATTTACTTCAGCTAATACGCATTTCTATTAGCATGCATCCGTAAATTCTGTAATACCTTTCATCGTAGCTCCTCGGCCATTTTACAGCCAGTAAGTAGTAATATTTTCTCCTCATTCATGTGGTTTTAAATCCTAAGATTATTATTATTCGATTCAACGCCGTTAACCTTTAACAATTAAACGCTATCTTACACGCCATACTATATTACTAGTTATAAACAAATTCGACAAACCATACCAAAACGTTTTTGCTATACAAAGCAAGGGTAAATGATACTATGCACGGTCAAAAGTATTGTTATAAAAATGCAAACCTGCGTCTGTCTATTTATTTTCAAAATTAATCTATTTAAATAGCATACAAGATAATTCGAAGTCTTGTTACCCCCATCCAAAAGTAACAACGAAGAAATAATCACCAAGGGAGACTAATTCGTAAAATATCACACCTGTCATGGAACCGCACAATTTTGTGCCAGAAAACTCATGTGTATACAGACATTCTTATTGTTTCACATTTCTATATAAATAGGATAGCGTGTGTGTTATTTATTTTGTGTGTCACGCTGACATCAGAGTGACTGTCGTTAAATTGTTATGGACTTCCATTTCTTGTAATTAATAATTCTACCAAGAATTCTTCATAAGTTTTTGGTTTCAGTTTCGATTATAGCTGAAGGAACTCAAGTTATATATATTTCATAAATCTTTTTGTTTAGGTTTTGATTCAAGCTGATGCACCCAAGTCATATATATATATATATATATATATATATATATATATATTTAATTGCAACTTTATAATATATAAAAATCGATAGAACTTTCACAGGTCCCACTAGTTGTATTATTTTTATTGCCGTTTTACTTGTTCCTGGTATTGTTCTAGTGTTTTTGTTATGTTATAAAACTAAATTTTCAGGACGTGTAGTTTGCATTGCTGAATTACTTTTTTCTCGACTCCTGTCATTGTTTTGGTAGGATTAACCAGACATTTAAACCGTCCTGTAAAAATAAAATATGTCGAACCAAAGGTTACAGGACATCTTATCGCCATAAAAAAAAGCCCGGTATTATTTTTCAAAAAGCGATCATTTGGGGTAGGCTAAGAGACATGTTTACATGCGACTGTGTATTACTTATGAATTTAGTATCCTTCAGAAAGTTCCTCCTTTGGATGAAACCCGTCCAACCCTGAAATGATCAATCGCCGAATCAAGACAGGAAAAGGAACACCAATAGCAATAAACCCAACTAGTTACGTTTTTTTGTCTTGTTTAAATGTTATTGAAAAAGGTCAATATTCACTTGCTGACTATCTCAGCAAGATGTGACACGATGTAAGAAAGTGGGAATATCCAACCTATCCACCCCTAAAAGACGAGCGCTCTGGCCTAGCAAATAAATAAATAAATAAATAAAAACGGCTGGCAAGGCCTGAGGGGATGGACCTCCTAGGTAAATATCCGTTAGGTAGGTACTGGACCTGTTCATGGCCTCGCACCTGTCGGGTTGATTATTAAGAACGGATTCGTGACTGGTACTTTACCCAGTCTCCAAGCAACCGAAGCAACAAGGAGACTAATCTTCCAACATTAAAAATAATGAGAGGGTATGTATTATTAGGGTCTTAGTATTCATGAACGGCACATTACAGCACGACAAAGGCACAATAGCTGCCTCCTGCTGATTCTCCATTTGTTCAATTTATGCACGCAATTCGAGTGACTTGTAACGCCGGACAACCAGGTATGACCACTGGTTGCTGCTGGGTCTATATTAAAGTCATGTCGGCACGTAAACAATAAAACAGATTTAGTTACAATATCCAGCCATAAGAGTTACTTGTTACAATATGAATATTATGGGTGTCTCTATCTTGCATAACCCGTATGAAACTACGGTAGCACAAAATGCTCACAATTTTGATTCTGCGTCTTATATTGGATGTAATAAAATAGAGCGTTCTGTGTTGTAATACTATTATACAAAGGCGGGCAAGATGGGAGCATCCATAACAGTGACGTTATATCAAGTTCTAAATTTAAAAAATAAATAAATAACGCAAACTATCCGTGTGCTATCGAAATGCATCGATAATATAAGAATGTGTAAATAGTGCTGTATCTACTTATCCACGTATGTAAATTGAGTATTTAAAAACATAATTAGGTGATTTCAGAAACAGTTTTACAATCTTCCATATTTGAACTTGTTTGTATCCGTCTCAAGAAAGATTTTAACATTAGTTGTCGCATTTTTTTCTCCCTCTTGAGACGGATACATATGTGACAGGAGATCGCTTGTGAATTTTACATTGTCATTTTCAGACATGATAGAAGGCTCCTTTCGCTCTTGGGATTTGTATACAGGTGGTCTGCAACAAAAAAGAAAATCGGTTTTCATTAAACGGAAATAGAATCATGTCGTATTTTCTATGGCGACAATTTTATCGCTCTACCTTGTATTTAGAGATTTTAAAAGAATTCGAATCGGTAAATTCTATCGAAATTGAGAATTTAGAAAAGAATCATTAATTATATCGGAACCGTGGAAACTATTGGAATCGTCCCATCACTAATATATATATATATATATATATATATATATATATATAGAGAGAGAGAGAGAGAGAGGGAGAAAGATTATATTTCTTTGGCTTTTTTTATAAGTAGATCTGCTGCAATGAAATCATGGTGCGTCTCTGAAATTTGTAATGTATAGGTTTTAAATAAATAATTTGTGTTTTGGCTCCCACATTTGTGATCGAGCCCTTTATGTATTTCCTTTCAACTCGCCTCGACATTGAGAAAGAGCGTGGGGGGGAATAGATAGATTTGGTAAAACGAACAAAATTTGTTCAAAAATCGCATTATTAAAAAAAAAAAAAGACAATAAAATAAGCAAAATGAAAATAAAAAGACGCCCATAATCACTGAGTGATACAATAATACAAAACAGCTTGATTTTTTTTTATTCATTTCATTTTATTTTATCTTTATTTTTTCCCGGTCATCTTATGAGAACCAGGACGATGGTAACAGCTGAGGTTTACTGTAGATTAAATTATTTGTATACTTTTGATAAGAGACAGAATCGCTCTTAGAGTGCAAACGGAATATCAAAAACGAATGCATTATTAAGTCGGCATTCTAATCTATACTACGTAAGAAAACTAGGCAGATAAGAGACAATTTACTAAATCTGATGTAATCTGATACCGAGAATAAACCAAGTTAAAGATTAAATGAACTTAACGTTGGGACAGTTCAAACTGAGTTGACGTTCAATACTAACTTCCAGAGATTTTGAATGAGCATTCTGTAGATGTCTAGCGTAAATGGAGACGCTCTGATATCATTGTACCTATTTACTATGCCTCCCCACGGGACAGAGTTAGACACCAGGGTCGTTTTTTTAACGTGGAGAAAAGGTACAAAAATAAAAATTGTCTCAGTCGTGAAGGATTTCTCCTCCACCGAAAGAGAACGAGAAATGGAAGTGCAGCATCTGAAGAACAGATACTACACTTTGATCTTTACCAAAAGTATTATTGTAGCTTTTTTTGTTAAAACTGCAAAAGTATTTATCTAAGCTAGCAGGTACGCCCGGCGTAGCACGAGCGTAAAGTACGCTCAAATATGACATTTTAATGCTTGCAGATTTTGTATATACTATTATAGAATTGATATTCTATCGAGTTATATATTATAAAGTTAGGATTTCAAAATAAAAAAAATATTCATATGACTTTGGTTCATCAGCTTGAACCGAAACCAAAACTTATGAAAAATATATAACTTGAGTTCCTTCAGCTATAATCGAAACTGAAAAAAAAAACTTATGAAGAATTCTTGGTAAAATTATTTATTACAAGAAATGGAAGTCCATAACAATTAAATGACAGTCACTCGGATGTAATCTTGACACACAAAATAAATAACACACACGCTATCCTATTAATATATAGATTAATCGGTCGCAGTGACGTGCAACAGTTTGTTGATCTTCTATTGATATCCGGACCAACTCCTTGATTACATTCTTCAAAGACTCAAGTATAAGTCCTAGTACTGATAAATATGAGAACGGGAGAACGTTTGAATATGATTGGATGCCCCACTTCTACAATATGTATTTCCGGGGTCACCGCCCCGTTAAGTTACTCCTTTGTAGGCCACTAACTGGGGGAGGGGGAACGGCGGGAAAGTAACCCAAGTTGATGTTCATAATAGTTAAGGATACGTCATCCACAATTATTCCGACCGTCTGGGCTATTTTTCAGGCGGTAACCTTATGCAGAGATAAAGTTATAATTCTTTTCAATTCGAGGAGATTCACCCTGCCATACTTTACCTCCTCTCTTTGAAGAGAGGTTAGCTTATTGTTGATCACCTGAGACACCTTTACCTCTTGTGTGATGGCTTTTTATTTTCCACCTCGCCACTTTGTGTGACATTTTCTCGCGATGGTATGGAGATAAATGCCAACATCACTTTATTTCTTAGCCTTTTGACCAAGATCAAATTGCAGTATCTGTTCTGATACTATTCTTCATGTATTCTGTTTTCTAGACCGAGGCAATTTTTATTTTTGTCTCTATTCGGTAGGAGTTAGATTTCCCTCACTTTAAAGGCGATCTTGTGTTTAACTATATCCTCGTAAGGAGACAAGTAAATAGACAAAATGTTATAATAATAGAAGGCCAATACGTGATTCAGAGTTAGAATGTTCGATTTGCATGTCAAATTATCAGCTTTCGAATCTTGATATTCTTGCTTACAGCGTTATGTTACGACATCGAGTACTTACGACAGAAACCACGTGAAGGTTGCCAAACTCCTAAGTGAAAGTTTTTCCATAGAACAAATTGGATTCGAACCTGGACCACCCAAGTTGTTAGTCAGTGTCATTATACACAGCCACTTTCACCTCCCTGCTGTTGATGATGAAACAAAGTTCCACAGATGACTATTTTGTAATTTGCAATTGATAAATACAGTTTAACTCATAGACGTGAAACTGGCGAGTAATATGACTTCTGGTTAGAGATTACTTGGGAGTAATATGAATTACGAAATTACTTCGAACTCTTCAAAGTTTCCAGATAGGAATCTCAACACCGTATGTTGTTTTATACTATATCGAATACAAATACTATTTAATCTGCATGTATGATATGTTGAAAAGTACTACCATTTCGAGTTATAATGGGCTTGGGAATAATTGCAAACTAAGTGGTTGCTCCCCTTTGCTCCAAACTCTCAAAGCCTTATCACCGGCTGTGACATCATACCCTAAATCAAGATCAATATCGAATCAGATACAAGAAGGGATTGGCAGTGAGGATCTAAATCGCATCGGCAAGTTCTCGTCAAGACAATATTGCTAAACGTTATATTAACGAGCAAAAATATTCTTCCTATACTTTCATAACGAACGAACATATATAATATACTGCTCCCCACCCCATAAAAAAGAGACAGTAATATCTGGGACGATGGTATTTGGATGAAGGCTCATATCTTACATTATCCCCAACAAAGGAGGGGCTAATGTTTTGGAGGATTATCTCCTAACGATAGAACAGATACTACACTACATTCCTCAAAACAGGAAGATGTCATGCATATGTTGATAGCATCGTAGCGAACTAACATATACTACACTCCAAATATTGAGAGGTATAATGCTTGGGATGATGTTCTCATGGCAACAGAACAAATATTATGCTACTCTTTGAAATGAGCATTGAAAAATAGTACAGCAGTTTAAAAGAGTATAGTTTTAGCTTCAGACAGACAGATATCAAATCTCCGTTTAAGGAGAGTAAAAAGTAGGCATTGGATTTACTTTCAGCAGCCTCGTAACTCTTGGTTCCCTTATTTTATCCTTTAGTCTTCACTTTCTATGAATGATGTTTCTGGCAAAAGGGGAAGAAATGTTGTTTTCTGGATTAGAATCTATTAGAATAAGATTATGGTTAGCTAGCTTTTGACCTTGAAGTAATATTTTAGCATCTTACATCAAGCAGCGTCATGTCTTCTTTAGACCGATTTCCATTTAAATAAATAAATAAATAATAATACCACTTCCGCCTTTGTAGCTCTTCAATTTTTTAGTTAATAAAAAAATAAAAGGCTTTACTTTTGGAACGACCCTCCTATGGCAAAGCGCTCTCCAGACACCCATATACAGCCATCGTTCATCTCTGGCAAAAGTGCATTAAGAATGGTGGTGACTATGTAGAAAAATAAATTCTGGGGAACAAAAGGTCACTCATTTTAATCGAACTACTCCTGTCTTCGTATCTCTTCAATTTTTTAGTTAAAAATAGGATGATTTCCTTAGTAGTAGTAGTAGTAGTAGTAGTAGTAGTAGTAGTAGATAATTTTATTTAATTCACCTTCTCTTTCACTACTGAAAATGAATATCATTAAGCTTTTAAAATTGTGCGGTAGAAAGCTTGTAGATAATTGTGGCTATTTGCTACACAAAACTTGATATCGCATGAAGTTTAAAATAACGTTTGAGAGTTTAACCTGTATAATACCACCCATGGAAGCGTTAAAAAACATTCAGAACTCTTTTTACTATCCAACCATATAGGGTAAAAATCAACTTCAGGTTATGCCTGACTTGGCCACCAATTTCCATTTATGAATACCCAACGGTCTTTGTTGTATCAACGTCTAATGATATGCCCCAAATGTGCACCTCCGAGTTGCAAACACACCTGATTGTGGCATGCAAAATTGTGAATTCAAGATCACATCTCCTACTGATGAGGCGATTACCAAAGTTTCTGTACTGACTATTATTCCTGTATAGCGATAAAATAGACTGTTTGACGTTTATGATTGAAGCACAGTGGACAAATCATGCGTAGACTGAATTTTATTTGTGCCCAAATCTGATTGGATTGGAGAAGAGATTACGAATTGTATTAATGATTGCATGGGTACCATTTTTATAACAAACTAGCAGGCTGCCCGGCGTTGCTCGATCGGAAGATACGCTTAAATATATTATAATTAATGGAGATTACGTATTCAATATTATAGACAATACTCTATCGATTATTATATTGAATCTATTATACAGTAGTGAGATCACAACTAAAGAATATATATCTGTATGACTCGAATGCCTTCAGCTAGAATCGAAACCAAAACCTACAAATCTCTATCATCATTCCTTATATTCTGAGCCACACCGATACGCGCATATATATATATATATATATATATATATATATATATATATATATATATATATATATATATATATATATTCACCTCTCATCCCTTTTTTTTTTTTTTTTTTTTAAAGATGGGATCGCCGGATCGTCAAAGACAAGATTTAAGCAAGGGTGCACGATCCAATGCATTGCAAACCTTTCCTCATCATTTACCAATTGAATCGATGATCAGAAACTAAAGGAGAGGAATCGGGTTATTGGTTGGGAAAAGGATTTGAGCCAAGACGATTTGAACCAGTTTTAGAAACAGTTGCAGTTGAAAATCGAAATGGAACGTTTGTGTTACCGATTCCACAACATTTATTTATTATTTTCGTGAATTATTCAGATTTGGATCATTTAAAAATAACATGTCCGTTTATAAAAAACGGGTAAAAATTTATGGCATGTTGACTTAGAATGAGTGTCTTATGCCAAATTGAATGTGGTTTGAATTTGTGCTCATTTTTGCATTAAATTCATATTAATCTTTAACTGTGCATCTAACGGATACCATAATATTTAGTTCACTGCACCTTGACATAACAAAAATCCATACAAAATTTTTGCTAGATCAGTCCAGTAATTTTCAGGAAAAAAAATGGAACGAACAGACTGACTAAAATAAATGTGACCCGATAGGTCAACTCTTGAGCTCGAGTTAGTTTAATTGGGAAGGGAACGGAAATGTTTATTTTTGTTCGTTATTTAGCTTCTCCTTTCTTTCTTAAACTCATGGTTAAATAGTATTACTAATTTCGGTGATATTTCATTTTGTTTATTAACTAATCTGATTTTTATATTCTTTCCTTTCTTTATTACTTTCAACTGTTAATAAATGGAGAGCGGGACAGGGTGAGAGAGAGACATACAGACGCGAAAGTGATATATACTGTATAAAAATAAGTGGGAGGTCAAGTGATAGACAAGAATTTAGCAAGAGATTGGTCACTTGGTGAGTTAATAGCAAATTATGGTTAATCACAGCTCATGAACTGTTGAAGATCAGTCTTCTACGACACGCACCCTTCTCCGAATTAGGAAATTTCTAGGGAATATGGAATCCACAAGCGGCCCCTCTTGTCGCTCAGACAATGTTAGTTTTTGCAGGTCGGTATCACACATGCAGCGCCTAATATTTTCAAATGGTCACCTATCTGGTACTGAGCGGGCTCAACGCCACTTAACTTCCGTGATCCAACGAGAATTGGTGTCAACGTGATTATGCCGTACAGGCATTATCCGTCTCAAAATAAGTTGGGCTATCAAAAAGCAGATAAACCAACCCCTTTTGCTGGACGCAAGCTCAATTTTCTTCGCCGTATCAGAGTATTAATAAAATCGTGGTTATTTTACATCCCATTTATTTCTGGTGCAGACGTCCTGAGTTTCACGACCTTAAAATCGCATTTAACATTCGCCAGATATATTTATAACCAGTTAGAGTAAAATGCAAAATAGATTTTTATATGGCGCCGAAACAGACCCATGAACAAAGGCCAACTTTTATATTTTCGATAACAAACAGGTCGAATGCACTTTTGTCGATTAAGTCTTCAATTTTATATTTCCAAGCGAGAAATTGGTTTAATTTTCTCCAGAAAGATAAAATAGAAAAAATGTTTATACGTAAAGACAAATTCAGAGCTGAGAAACAGTATTCGATCAACGCGATGATTTGATCACTTAACTTGTAAGTAAGAGACAAACTACTTTTACGAAAACGTATTTGACGGAATAGCAGCAAAATGGTATCTCTATCTTTGAATATAAACGCGTTGTTATTGAAACATTATGTAAACATGTGCATGGCTGCCTGCTTGGCTGACGCATGTGAATTGCAGACACTGTACCTGTTAGATGCTTGGCCAAGGGAAGAGAGGGATACAAAAAACTGAAAATATCTCTGGCCAGAGTCAGACCACCGAAGAGATATTCTCTTTTATTTGCGGACTGTTGTCGTCATCTACATAGTTGTTGTTTCACAACGTTTCGGCCAACTATTCTTCTGACCTTCGTCAGGTGGTTAACAGCAACGATATATATTTATACTACTAGCAGTGGATTTTTAATAAAATCGAATAAAGACAAAAGAATCGTTTTTGGCATCAGAAAATATGCAAAAAAAAAAAACTTCCTAATTAATGTTGGGGCGATTAATCGGAAAAATCGAAACATTAGGTATCGGAAAAGTTTTGTATATTTTCTGATACCAAAAACGATTCTTTTGTCTTTTTTATTCGATTTTGTTAAAAGTCCACTGCTAGTAGTAATAAAAAGAAATATTAATTTTAAACAACTAATAAAACTAACATCTGTTTATTTTTACGTTTAAGAAAATATCTGCACATTTAAATTTTTTTTTTTTTTGTTTTTTACGATAATCCGGAAATATAACAACGCTATAGTTAAATACATAGATATTTATTAAGAATCAGAAATTATGTCGGAATCGGGAGTTTTATGTGGAATCAGTAATAATATTAGAATCGCCCCATCACTAATATATATATATATATATATATATATATATATATATATATATATATATATATAGAAAGAATTTTTTTTTCTCGCTCGACTTTTTTATTTAAAAGAATTTAAGAATTTTTTCTCGCCTTCTTTTCTTATTTAAAAAATATTAAAACGAACTTAATATATTCAGGGATGGATATGCGAACGACTGCATGAAGGTTAACTAATTTTCATGATACTTTGAAAAATGAACATTGATTAATTAATTGTTCATTTTTTATGTTTTCTTATATAATTGGTTTCATTTAACTATTACACTGAATTGTTTTTATGCATAGTTTCTATATTCTGCATAATTATGTAGGATTTAGGATGAAGACGTCTTATAACATGGAAATGTTATATATAAAGTGACCTCGTTGGTGTGTGTGTATGTGAAAAGTCTCTACTAAACTCCTCTTTGAATATTTTGTCAACAAACTTGACATTTGATATATAGGGTTGTGGTCATGTGGCTCACTTTCCATTTGGTGTTTAGCCTGTAAAAAGAACTGCTAAGGAGTCAAAAATGAAACAAAATAGTTGACTTTGGCTAGAGTAAATCGACTAACTTCAGAGCATGCGTACATTAACATTTTTAGCTTGAAGTCATTTAATTTTTAGCCTTTTCGATCCATTAAGCGATAACTCAGATGGTAACGACTGGCTGAAGGCTTAAATAACGATTAAGTTTGGAGCACTGACTGTTTTGGTTTCGATTCCAGATGATGGGACAGAAGTCATTTTTTTTTTTCAACTTTTTAAATCCTTACAATATACAGGGTGTCCACAAAGTCTGGCTACATTATGTAGGCAGACTTTGTGGACACCCTCTATGTGTGTGTGTATATATATATATATATATATATATATATATATATATATATATATATACTATTAATATTAACATTTAATTATTAATATTAACTATTAATACAAATATAATACAATAAAACAATAAGACTGTATAGTAACTTTACGGACACTATGTATATTGGGTACAATATAATAATAAATAAAGAATTTGCTCTATAACAATAAATACAACATATGCATAGATTAAAATATCATAGTTAAGCGTATTTTACGACCTGGCAACGCCTGCTAGTATATATATATATATATATATATATATATATATATATATATATAATTACAAGGAAGTCACCACTTATCAAGGCCCGGAGGCCACTCGGGGATAAGAGTTATTGCGTGTACAGTAACCAATGGGACAATATCGTAGTAATGGAAATCTGATAAAGTTTCTTACTTAAGGGGGCGGTTCACCAGGAACTAGTTTATGTTGGAGTTGAAGACATCCAAGTTGTAGTCAGGTGGGGAACAGACAAGCGGAAGAGTTTCACTGGCGTGCACTTCTAAGAAAGAAGCTTTGTTCATGGAATCTACGTTTTGATTTAGGCACAGATAAAGAGTGGGGAAAATTAATGACAACGGTTTCAGATAGACGGGTGGTTTTCGTGAAAGATTGGCGAGGGGAGACCAGAGATTGGAGCTCAGACGAGCACTTGCCATGGAAATAACGATAAAACAACGACAGGCTCGCAACGTCCCTTCTGTGGGAGAGAGGTTGCAGGGAAGAGAAAAGGTCATCCCCCACTTGGCTACAAATTCTATTTTGTACTCTGTCAAGGCAGGATAGGCTGTTTTTAGCAGCTCCTGACCAGGTATGGCAGCAGTACTTCATTTATATATATATATATATATATATATATATATATATATATATATATATATATATATATATATATGAATGGAGTACTAATCATTTGTTCATGTTATAAGCTCTATTTCCTTTTCGGTTTTATTGAGTTTTTATATCTGGTTGAGATTACTTGTAAATATTAACTCGTTAATATTTATAATATATTTTAAGTTTACCATTTTGATTACCTTGGTAAACTTATTGTAATTTTATTTCTTATATATATATATATATATATATATATATATATATATATATATATATATATATATATATATATATATATATATATATATATTTGTGCTTATTTTAAACGGGCACAAGGTTATATATATTAGTCATCCTTGAATGACGGTAAACGTCATTAAATCAACAAAATTGAGTCAGATTTTGAATTCTCTTTGAGAATGTAGATATATCGACGGAAGCATTTCTCAAACTGAATTCCATAACCGTTCACAAATTTCGCTGATAAAATTAATAATGATTATATCGGCCAGCGTCTGGTAGTCAAGTACAGGACGGGGGAGAGGAAGAAGAAAAGAGCGGGGGAATCAAATTTCCATTCACATTGAATGTCTACGCATCTATCACTTTATTGATCAACCACAAATGCCTGAATCTATTATCAGTAAAAAATCAAAAGAAAAAAACAAGTATCCATCTTTTTATTGCGTGTTCATTGTTGCCAACATGTCTGCTACGTCAGAGCTGAATCTATCCTACCACTGCGCTCAGAACTCTGAATTTACAAGTAACCGACGCGATTGCAACTGAACCTGAACAATTAAGCTTACCAGTCTTTCACTGTATAATAAAGACCAATGTGTACTCTCTCTCTCTCTCTCTCTCTCTCTCTCTCTCTCTCTCTCTCTCTCTCTCATATATATGTGTGTGTGTGTGTGATCATTTCTTTACACCTATGGCATAACGGATCATGATAGAAAGTAAGATGACAGAGTAAGAATTGCTTGACGAATCTCTTTCAAGTATCCAGAAGGAAATTGAGAAAGCCAATCGATCTCCGTAATGAAACTTTTATTTTTTTAATTATTTTCTATACCGGTTGATACGTTGTTTTCTCTTTTTTAAAACTTTCCAGTTTGAAACGCTTTCTTTTGTCATTTTTCTTTCGCCGATTTAGATTAAAAGAAGCAGGCTCTTTATGGGAATTGGAGCTAAGAAGAGGGAGATAATGGTGATGTCTTTTCAAAACTTTGATCATAGCTAAGGAATTCTTTTGTCATATCTTATCAGTGATTTGCTTTTTTACCAATATAATATTCTTGATTTTTCTCCTAAACACACCTGCTCATATTTTTAGTGAATCAATGGCAATACACTAGTCACCTTTTCAGCGTTGTGAATGAGAATTGGTTTGCTGGTTGGATGTTTGGTATTACGGCATGTCAACCATCATTGGGTCATGTTATGCCGAACACCGAACATGCAAGAGTCGCTCCAAAATTAATGCATACTATTTTTTTTCAACTTGAAAACCAAAACGTCGAAGAGCTATGAAAACAAGAGTGATACCATTAAAACGAGCGATCTTTCGTGCTTCAGAATTTTATTTTCTACTTCGCTCCCATTCTCAATGCGCTTTTGCCAACGATGAAGGATGCTTCGGTCTTAAAAGTTGGGAGCGCGCTTTGTCACACATCTGTTGCCACACTGAAATCGACCAACCCATCTTTAAACTGTGCTGACATCAATTGCATCGGCTTCGTAAACGTTCAACAGGCGCCAATGAATATTGATCGGTTCAATTTTTTCTGCATGAAGGAATTCAATGACGCATCTTTGCTTCTGGCGCACGTCTATGGCAGGATTAATTTCTAAGTCTCACACTGCCAATATCTGCAATGGAGAGATGAAACTTTCAGGTCAGGAATGCATAAGTTCAGTCACCATAATATAATCTGCAATATTTTCTAATCTATCTGGGCGGAATAAAAATAGGAGCCATTACGCCAAAAGCAACGCCCCTCGTGCGTTTTGTATACGATTAGCCTGTAGATCTCCCCCAACATTCATACTTGATTAATTCATGGTAACTTAGAAGTTGTCCTGAACTATCAACTGTTTCTTTGCTGAAATAAGGTACAGTCCTTCCAAGCATTACCTCCTTCTTGAGGAGATAGCTTAAAATGTCCATATCAGAGAATGCCGTTCTCGGTTATTTATTATATACCCTTCTGGAGTTCCTCCCCCTCAAAAGAACTACACGCACGCACGCGCGCTAAACTTATTTCATACCTAACCTTGTTCCAGCGGAAGGCAGGTAAATTGTATGTAGATCAATTTTTTTTTCTGCAGGCGTATATATTGAAAACAAATTATTGGAGAGAGAGAGAGAGAGAGAGAGAGAGAGAGAGAGAGAGAGAGTAGCCACGAGGTGTAAGAGACAAAAAAGGAAAGGGAGATACCAAAAAAAGTTACATATTTAGAGATGAGAGGATCCTTGCTAGTTCTTATGCAAGATGAAAAGGCGGAGGATAAGTTGTTAGTTTTCGTCAGGCGTTCTCTTGTGGCTTGATAAGGAGTTGGTCCTTGAGACCCTTGTATAAGAACTAGTAAAGATCCTCGGTCAACGCTAGTTTTACTATTGGGTCATAACCTATCAATAGCAAGAGTCACTCGAGTATAAAGGTTAATGAAACTGAATGATTAACAAACGAAAGATGAAGATCATTATGGGAGTACTAACAGTGATCAAAGATTTAAACGGTGTTTGATTACTTATGTAAGATTATGGCCAATAATTTGTTCCTTTAGATTCGAATACGGTCAAGTTATAATCAACAGAGAAACCACCACACGGTAATGTTTTCCACAAATGGGAAGCGTTCATAAAGTTCTGTCAATGGAAATTTCGCCTGATAAGTCACGTGGAAAGAGAAACGAAAATCTTTTTCTGTTATGAAAAGTCTTATGAGAAGGAATCAAAGATTGGGGCTCAGTCGAGCATCTCCCATCGATAGTCTGTAAACGATAGTTTCTATTTAATCGGTATTTTTGACAGGTACTACCACTCCTCCAGGTCAGAATGGACCTTAGAGAACTGGTAAAGCATTAATTCACACGCTTCATAACTCTCAGATTGGAATCTATCCACTGAATGCATATAATATATATATAACTTTCAATTTGTCTGTACATAAGCAGTAATTTGTTGCTACACAGTCATGAGCATGTTTCAGTCTTCCAGTATTTAGTCACTAGAGACCTCATCAGGAAACAGCGCTTATATTCAAAAGCGGAAAAAACAAATTACTGCTTAAGTAAAGACAAATTGAAAGTGTAACTTGCTCTACTTCTGTATTGAGCACTCTTGTATTAACCTCGTTATATTTCACTGGTTATCTTTCCTTTGAAAAATAGCAACCTCAAATATATATATATATATATATATATATATATATATATATATATATATATATATATATATATGGCATCGACGTTTATATTGAAGCAAAAACCAAATCCCAATTCATTTGCTTTCCCACGAAGACACGAGATCGGTTTTTAATGTGGATAAAATTCAGCCTCTACAAAAAAAAAAAAAAAAAAAATGGGCAGTTCGGATTGGGAATAAAAAAAAAATAAAATTACATCATTCTAGAAGTTCTCTTTCTGACCGAGGACAGAAAAGATTAAATGTAGTACCAAAACAGATATTACATCCTCCCCCCCCCCACACACACATACACAAAAAGGTTTCAGATTTTTAATTTTATCAGTAAAAAAAAAAAAAAAATGGAGGAAACGCAAAAAAAAAAAAAAAAAAATTATGGAGGAAACGCAAAAAAAAAAAAAAAAAAAAAGCTCATACTTTTTCGAGTTTCGATAGAAGTATACTATTGTATACATATTTTCCACTTCCTCACAAGGTTTGTTTAATGTGAAAGGAATCCAGTTTTCCCCCAAAAGGAGAGGCAGTCTGGATTGAGACAGTTTTATATATATATATATATATATATATATATATATATATATATATATATATTTATTATTATTATTATTATTATTATTATTAAAAGCCAAGAACAATGCGAGATTTTTTTTTATATAGAGTAAAATTAAATGAAAACAAAAGAAATAAATTTCTTTTTTTTTGTTGTTTGTTTTTCTTTTTCACAAATTTTAACTCTAAACAACAGTAATTTTTTTTTCTGTTGTATTCAATGGTGTTATAAATCTCAATATATTTCAGACCTATTAGTCCTTTTTCAAGAGAAGACAGCGGAAGAGTGTTCAAAATTGGAAAAGCAGCCGCAGATATATATATATATATATATATATATATATATATATATAAATCTTAGTCTAGAATGATTTCTCCTTAACTGAATGAAGATGAAGTGTAATATTAGAACAGATAGTACACTTTGCTCAAAAGCAAATCATCTGTTTATTTCGCTCTCGTTGATTCGACTTTATTCGCTTCAGTTTACAATGAATTGATGCCGCAAAATAATGATGCAGCTTGTTTGCTGCCGACCGAAAGAAAATATTGATTCGCAGACTTTTCAGGATGTTACGAGAAAGATGAGATCGGCTACTTTGCTTTCTGTAACAATGCGACAATGCCATGGGAATGCTACTGACAATGTTTATGGTTATAAGAATTATGGAAGACCGTGGTAAAGAATGTAGAGAAAAAATAGAAACGATGACAATGAATAAGAAAATTTAATATATAAACGACAGTATGTCGGTCTGTCAGTCTATCTGTCTGTCTCCATATTTTCAAACTATATCTCCTCCGAAACTAAAAGTCGCAGAGCGGCGCTAAGGTCTCAAATGATTGGATTTTTAACGGGCCGTTCTTTTAGGGGTTTTAGCCAGTTAAAATTGTTTTTAAGGGGTTAAAAATGGGTCAAAATTGAAAAAAATCTTTAAACATTTTGTCCATTCATCTTCGTTTATTTTTAATTTTTAATCGGTTTATATGTGTGTCACGTTGGTATAGTGGTAACAACACATGTTTTGAATGCTGCGGTTTTGGTTTCGATTCTAGCTGATGACATCTAAATGCTTTTCTTTTTTTTTTTTACTTTTGAAATCATGACTCTATAATATATACGAAATCTGGACAAATTAAAATATCATATTTAAGCGTATTTACGCCCGGGCAAAGCCGGGCGTTCCTCCCCCGCTAGTCTATACTATTTGTGCTCTCTCTTTCTCTCTTCCTCCTTCTCTGCCTCTCTCTCTCATATATATATATATATATATATATATATATATATATATATATATATATATTCCTCTGTCCAATCTCTCTTCTATCCCCTCTCTTCTTCTGGTCATCGGAAAGGCGAGTATGAAGAAAAGAAAATCTCTCTCTCTCTCTCTCTCTCTCTCTCTCTCTCTTGAATATTTTGCAAAAGAAGCCTTTTAACATTATTTGGATTATTCGGGCGATCGTTCTCATCTTGAGTGACAACGTTTCGGCTGATATAACCTCCAAAGTGTTACTTGTCGAACTCGAGAATTTGTAAGGAATTTAGAAGGGAACTTTTTTTATTTAATTCATGGTGATAGCTTGCTCTCTTTCAGTCAATCATGACTAAGTAAAAGTCCTGAATAATTCATAATTATGTTATTAGTATCGCTCGTAATGAGGATTGAACCGTCAACCTCCAGAAGAGTTTCGCCCAGAACTGATTATTTGTTAGCATTTATTTACTTTACGCCATATGTTCTTGCGATTATAAGAATAGTAGTCCGAAGAATCCAAATGATACAAATTATCGATCCTCGTCTCCAAAATTCCTAAACAAGAACTTTTTATAAGCTCTCGCGACTAACATTTGATCAACATTTCGAATGGAATACTTTTATCCAGTTTGTTGCATAGTTGCTGGACAAAATGTTTGGATCATTTGAAAGTTCAAGAAAATACCGGACTTCTGATGCAATCCTCTATCTCATAATTAGATACGTTCTAAGATGGAGTACTGCTGCCACATTTGGACACGTTCCACACAGTGCGCTCTTCATTACGACCCCTTTATCACAGGTGCTAAACTGTGTTCCAATCTCTGGTTCCTTCTTGAAAAACATTCATACCACGAATAAAACTACTTCTCTCTTCATGTGCTTAGCGTAAGACACGGCTTAGCGTAAGACAAGAGCTTTCCGCTTGTGGAACACATTATCGCGGAACTGCTTCACTCCTGATTATAACTTGTTGTCTTCAAATCTAAGATCAACAAATTCTTGTCATAAACCGTTCCACATGTAATCAAACGCACTTTGCCAACTGAAAGATGTGGAACACCATGAAAGTGCAAACATCGATCAATGATATTGTCATTTTGTAACGTGCGTACCGTCGCAAATTGACAAATAAAGAAAATATATCCGACTCGGCTTTTTTCCTGTTTTAGCTTTACTTTCCAAATAATGCCAGCTTTTTTGTTTTTTCTAACTGTTCATTTCGTCTGACATGAGATTAACAAAACCCCGCCGTCTTTACACAAGCTTGAGTCTCTCGCTGCCACCACGGGACCACACGTCCATCTCACCCTACGCGCGTTTTTCTTTCTGATCATCCACACGCCGACTGTAGCCAGCCATTTCCCGTCTTCGACTTGACACGCCCAGCTTTTACAACGCGCACTTTTCTTCTCTCCGACCACGTGCTGTCCTTTTATTTTACTTGTTCTTCTCACACAAGCCCGCGCACACTATCTAATTTGCATATGTGCTTTTTCGGCTACTGCTGCTAATATCTTCGAAAGCCAACTGTCCTACAGCTCCTATTGATATTCCCCCACGCGTTCATATGCGCTCTGTTACCTTAGCGCTAGAGTTTGATTAGTAGTGATCCAACTGTAAAAAGTGACTATCGAGGATCTTTGTTACTCCTTATATAAGAATCACAATGATCAACTCTTTTTTACAATGACCCAAGAAAACCGCTTTATGAAAGCTAACCCCCTCCATCTCCCTCTCTCTACCTCCCCCCCCCCATTTATTATAATAACTGTAGGAAGAGAGAGCGGATACTATTTTTTATTTTGTTTATAGTTTACTGTCTTACAAACTCACTTTTACCTGGTTCAAATTATCTCTCATAAGCCAGCGGTATTCATTCTAGACGGGTTGAACCGGCTTTCCTCGTAGGAGGAAGTTTCATGAGAATATCAAGTTCACAAGCGGTCCCCAGTCGGATGTATATCCCGATTAAGTCAAATGACGACGTTGGGTTTTTGCAGTTCTTGCAGTGAAGTGTCTACATACTCCCACATACAGCGTAGTATTCTCAAATGGTTACTCGTCTGGTACTGACCAGCTCATCGTTGCTTAACTTTGGCGATCTAGCGAGAATCGATGTATCATCGTGATCGAGCTAAATCGATGACACATTTTTCTATTTTTATAATATATGCAATATGCAGTTTCCAGATTTAGCTTAAAACAAGGTCCTATATCAAGATCAAACAATTTTATTGTGCAGTGTTCATTTTATATTCCTGCCGTTCATCCATGAACATAAAAAACGATGTTTAATTAAAACGTCGTTTTTTTTTTTTTTTGTTTTTTTTTTATTTGAAATTATTCAAATTTAAAAAAAAATACTAATGTGAGGTTAATGGCTGAGATCTAGTGTACACATGAGTCCCCATTCGTTTCTGGGAAACGTTGGGTTGACCGTTAATAATATTTGAAAAGAAAAGGAGAAACATCTTAAGAATAACAGATAAAAAATTAGAACAAATAGCAAATAAAAGATAACAAGCTTTGATTACAGCATCTTTAACATTTGTTTTTATCACAGCTGCTATTACGAAAGTTATTCACGTGTATGGATCGATTATGAACCCCACCTCCAAAAAAAAACAATATATTTCATTTTAATTAATAAAACACATATGGTCTTGAGGCAGAGTAATAGAAACACTTTGTAAATGCGTGATATCCTGAAATATCGTGAATTTTTTGCGTCGCACAAGACTGATATAGGAGGATGAATGGAAACACATAAGATTTATTTTTTTAAATAAATATTGATAATAATAGAAAATCCTCGAATGCAGCCAACAATCTATATAAATTAACCAGCCACAAGGAAATTGCAACAGAGATTAAAACAAAATCCAAGGGAAGTGAAACTTGGAAACATCTCAATTTATATACATATTTTTCAAAAATGAGTACATAATGAAATGAATAATAAAATAAATAACAAAATAAATAATATAAATAAATAATAATATAAAATGAATAATAAAATAAATAATATAAAATGAATAAAATATATGATACTATAGATAATAATATAAATAATAATATAAATGATATAAAATGAATAATATAAACAATATAAATAAATAATAATATAAAATGAATAATGAAATGAATAATATAAACAATATAAATAAATAATAATATAAAATGAATAATGAAATGAATAGTATAAATGAATAATATAAAATGAATAATAAAATAAATAATAATATAAATAAATAATAAAATAAAATGAATAATTAAATTATTAATAAAATATAATAAAATAAATATATTAATTAATTTTTAAAAATTGAATCAGTTTCGACTAATACCAAACAAAAAAGTCATCATGGATCAAGGAGAGTTTAAAGACCGAGGAGGGAGAGCACTGATCAGACATCCGCTAAAAGTGCAAATCGGATTTGGACTTGTGGGGTGCGGTGGGGGCGTGTTGCCACCCAAATTCCAACAAAAGACACATAGTTGCTGCCAGCGAGAAATCAATGGCAAGCAGCTATTGCGATTACAAAAACTCATTTTGAAAGCTTATGAGTGAGTAATCTCTGATGATGACCTTGTGAGAACTCTTACTGAGTACAAAATCAATGATAATACTTTTGTATTTTGGTCTCAAAATTATCTTTCAAGGTGGTGCCCTATCACCACTACTGTCCATCATAGCCATGACGCCCCTTAACAATATACTAAGAAAATGCCAAACCGGCTTACAAGTTCACTAATACATATGAAAGAATGAACCACCTAATGTACATGGATGACTAAAAACATGTTTGCCAAAACAAAAAAATAAACTATAGACGCTAATAAACAGCACCGGAATTTTCAGCCAAGATATCTGAATGGAATTCGGCAAGAAAAAGTGCGCACTACTGATCATAAGAAGAAGGAAACTGGAAGCAATGAAAAGTATGGTACTTTCTAACGAAACGAAAATTAGGACACTAGGTGAACATGATAACTTCAAATATATGCGAATTCTGGAAGCAGACACCACCAAAACAACAGATATGAAAGGGAAAATTGGATATTAATATCTCGGAAGAACAATAAAAACTCTTGGAAACGAAACTATATAGTAGAAACCTAATTAAAGGTATAAACACATGGGTAGTAACATTAGTAAAATAGTTTGCATCGTTTATAGGTTGAACCAAAACATCAAGGCATCTAAACCAGAAGACCAGGAAACTCATGACTATGCACAATGCACTGCACCCAAAGGATGATATTGACCGATTCTATGTGAAAAGGAAAGACGAAGGAAGAGGGCTAGTTTGTATAGAAGACTGTAGATAACACAAAAAAAAGAATTAGAAAAATAAATAATGTAGGACATCGAAAGAATAATTACCACAGTCAGAACCACGGAAAAAAAAGAACAAGACGGAAAAAGAGACAAGGGATAAGACGAGAAAAGAAAAACGAGAAAAGAAACAGCTACACGGGCGATTCATAAGAATGACAAAATGTTAGACTATGGAAAACACTTGGACATGACAACAAATAGGAAACCGGAAGATAGAAACTGAATTCCTAATAACAGCTGCAAAAGATAACGTAATTAGTACAAACCACATCAAAGCAAGGATCGACAAGATACAAGAAAACAGCAAATGCAATAAGTTACATAATAAGCGAACACAACAAAAAAAAATTAATACAAAAATAGACACGATCAAGTGAAGAAGACAGTATATTGAGAATTATGCAGACAACTGAATCTTAAACACCCAGATAAATGATACAAATACAAACCGCCGGCAGTACTTGAAACTGGAAGTCACAAAGCTTTATAGAACATGGATATACAATATTCAAGCAAGAAAACCGGATGTTATAATTTTTAACAAGAAAGAAAGGTTCTGCACGATTGTAGACTTTGCCGCTCTAGCAGACCACAGAGTGAAGATCAAGGAGACAGAAAAGCGGAGTGAATATACAGAACTGGCCAGAAAGCTCAAAAGGGTCTGGAAGATGAAAAAATCAGTATAACAGTAATAGTAGGAGCACTAGGAACAAAACCGAAAAACGTTGAAAAAAGAATGGGAGAGATTGGAATCAGAGGGATGGCTGAGAAAATACAATGGATAACAATAATGAAAGCGGCTGAAATATTAATTAAAACTCTTGAATGCAGAGACTAAGACGCATGATACATAGGCGCTAGCTTAACATATAGAAACTGCCATAGCGATAAAACACAATGAAATACAACATGCAATCATGAAAACTGAAACTGCAGAAATATAAGCTTACCTCCCCTCTCCGCTTTTTTTTTTCTCTCTCTAGTGTCACTATAAAGCTAGTGGCACACCAAATAAGCGAGGGTCAAGGAGGATGGAAAGACCGAGAAGAGAAAAGACTAACCAGACCTCTGCTGGATGAGTGCAAAAAGGACTGGGACCTTCGGGAGGCTTATTGCCATCCAAATTCCAGTAAGGACCAATGGTCACTGCTAACGAGAAATCAATGGTAAGCAGCTGTTGCGATAACGAAAATTCATTTGCAAAGGTTATCGAAAGAAGTAGAGAGTACTGGAAATCTGGGGAGGCTTGTTGTCACTCAGACTCCAGAGAACACCACAAGTTGTTCTCAAAGAGAAACTTACTCTTAATGAGTAAATAATAACAAAAAAATTAATAAATAAATCTCCATTAATTATCAGATATTAATACCTTTATGATTTGAAAATTTTCTGTGTTAATAAAGGGACATAATTTGCTCATGTCATGGGACCGGCATAATCGCGTTGACATGCCAGTTCTCTTCAGATCACCGATGTTAAGCAACATTGAGCCTGGCTAGTACCAGATGGATGACCAATTGGGGATTCTATGCGCTGTATGTGCTCTCCGCTTATCTCGGCATTTGTTTCCAGTCGTCCTGTACATACATTTCACTTGTCACTAGTACTTAACAATATTGACTCAGGAGAGGTGTGGTTGGAGATTGCGCACCTCCTGCCACAAAAATTGCAATCGCAGTATCCATATTATCCATAATCTGTCAAAGACTGAATAAACCCGTTTTTTTGTTTGTTTTTTTTTTGTTTTTTTTTTGTTTTTTTTTTTTTGTTTGTATTTTTTTTGTGATCGGTGTAATCGGGGATTCGTTTCATATCTACATCGCCTTCCGACGAGGACTTTATATAACGCACTAGCAGGGCTACCCGGCGTTGCTCGGGACCGTATAAACAATGAAAAAACAAAAGCAGATATTGAACATATGTTTTATTCTTAGGGGAGAGGAATCTTTCATCTCAAGTTTTAGCGTTACAAACAAACATTTGTCTTTTATATATATAGATAATGACAGGTTTTTTGGGGGGGCCCCCCTCGAAGATAACTGATCAGTTGACCAACTTCTAGTGGTCCGTTTGACGTGAAATTTCGATATTTGTCATCCGAGTGATGGGGCTTCGATATGATACCAAATTTGTCAAGTTTGGTTCCGTCTTTCAAAAGTTTTAGCGTTACAAACAAACATACATACACACAGACGTTTGGCTTTTATATATATAGAAGATTGAATCATGTGGATGGTATTCAGCTCCTCTACAAGAAGGTATTCTTGATGGGACAAGATACCCCAGTCGATAAGGATTTCTCCTTTGTCTGGAGATGCAGCAGATGCTGTACTTTGAAATATTTATTTGCAGAAAATATATTTACATTTGAAACTAATTAGGCATAATACCATTCCAAAATGTGGGGAAAATGGCTGTCGTTGGTCATCCTTTTGTCAGCATTATTTTACAAAAATGTCTATCCTACTCTTGACTATCACTAATCAACATAATACCACATTTACTCCAGGAAGCCACCCTACTTAAAATTTCCCAAATGGTTAAAAAAAAAAAAAAAAAAACAATTATTGTTTATGCATATAAATATGTTTATATGTTATATACAATAATTTCATTTTTTTTCTTGGCCTTCGAGACAAGATCAAAGTGTAGTATCTGTTCTTCAGATGCTGCACTTAAGATAATTTGTACCAGTCAATGGAGGGGAAACCCTCTATACTGGGACAATTATTATTTTTGGTAACCAGAGTGACCCCTTTTAGGGGAGCTGGTTTTTACCTCACATTAAAAACGGCCTTGTGCCTAATTTGCTCAGTGGGGGAGCAAATAAACACCATCTGTTCTTCAGATGCTGCACTTCTATTTCTTGTTCTCTTTCGGTGGAGGAGAAATCCTTCACGACTGAGACAATTTTTATTTTTGTACCTTTTCTCCACGTTAAAAAACGACCCTGGTATCTAACTCTGTCCCGTGGGGAGGCATAGTAAATAGGTACAATAATTTCATTGGAAAGAATCGTGAAGTGGAAAAAAAAATTTAACAATAAATTTGGTTAGTAAATCCCTCCAAACTCTTTCTAAATAATACACTACTCAGTTTCTCTGTTTGTTCCGAACCGGAAACAAGCACGCCAATTTCTAAGTGGGGTGGGGGATCTAAATGGGAGAGAAAAGAAAAATGGAAGGTGGGTTGTAGAATTGGTGATGTCTCTCTCAAATATTTTTAAATGCTAGACCGCCCACTGTTTTCCGGTTTGTACTGAACAGATCTCGAAAGCCGAGTAGCATCGATTAAACGTGTGTGTGTGTATATATATATATATATATATATATATATATATATATATATATATATATATATATATATATATATATATATATATATATATATATATATATATATATATATATATATATATATATATTAAATACATTTCCTTTTGCAAAACGAACCTTTCTTTTCGGTGTTTTAACTGGCATTGTGTGTGAATTCTCTTGCGAAAAGAAAACGTTTCTTTGATAACGTTTTAACGTGTCTGATAAATCCATAAAAAACAATGGTTTCTGCAATTCTTGGAAAATATATAAGGATTTCGCAACAAATAAATTTATGAAACAGTCATTGTTTTCCTAATAAGTTCCCCCCCCCCCCGAAAGAAATCCTCCGACTCCTTCGATTTTGTGTACTCATCCTTTCTCTTTCCTCAGCCTTCTTATGCTCTTCCGTCCATCGCGTCTATGTTGCCAAGGTTACTTGTTATTTCTTCCCGGTAGCTTTATTTCTATGGCAACAGTTTCTTTTGGGATTAACATTCCTTAAGCGGTGATTGGAGATGCAGATGAGAGCACTAACAGGAATTAATGAAAGCGTAAAAGTGGTAAAAGGAAGAAAGAAATCGTGAACAAACGAATACAAAAAGAAAGAAAGAAAAGAAAAAAAGAAAATATTATTACTATCTAGCAGGGAGACCGGACGCTGCTCGGGATTAAATGAGGATCAACAAATGTTTACATTTCCAATATTTTTATTGTCATTGAAATCGGTGAAATCGACCACTTTTCAATCAAATTGATTGATTGCCTGCTCTTGTTGGGAACCCACCGAGGTGCACAGGAAGAAGCTTCACATACCTCCATGCAGAAACTTAGTCTACATTGCACTGTAGAGAACCTACTGCTGATTTTATAAAATTATTTTATACATAATGGCTTGAATTAAAGTTCAAAATGCAAAAGTGAAGTATAATGGTTTGTGTTCTAAACAGAAACATTCATTTCGAACGCACCTCTGTCATATCAAAGAACCTACTGTTGATTTTATACGCCGGGTCCTTCTATTTGTGCGGTAATAAAACTTCTCAAATGCATTTGCGACGTTAGGCTGTATAAGGAGCTTAACTTTGGTAAAAATCGAACTGTTACTTCTTTAATCAAATTTATTCGATTATCGATTTTCGCTATTTATCGGAGGCATTCCGATACAAAACCTATTTAAGAACACTCTAACTCACTTTAAGACTCATAACATAACATTATTTAACAAACGAAACAAAAGATATCGTAAATACTTAAAATAGCACAGTCCGTAAACTGCAGAAGTACCAAAAGAAAGAAAGATTAGATCAATAAAAACATGAATGAGCTAAAAAATAATTTTTTAAATTACAAAAAATTTACAGAAAAATATAGTTTTCAGATGAAAAACATTATCAAAACATGATTATCTTTCCCTTAAAAATAGTAACTGAAGCAAAGAATGTTGCTTTGCTTCTGTGTTACGCTGTTTGTGTAAATTCGTCTTCGATATTTCGATTCTTTAAATAAATCTTAAATCTTTAAACGATGTAATTTACGCCTAACCATACAAACTTGCACTATAGAAATTGTAGGCGTTACGAAAAAAAAAACAAAAAAAAATCCGTGTGTTTCTTTCTGGTTAACTGTTAAAGTACTTGATAGGTTACTTGTTTCAAATACTTTAAAGTTATTCATAAAGTGATAAATAGTGTAGAAGCAAATACGCTCTTTAAAGTAAGTGAAGGGACGAAGGTGAAGACACGTGAGATCAATGAGATGTATTACTCGAAACTACAATATATATATATATATATATATATATATATATATATATATATATATATTTATGAGAGAGACAGATGGCAATTAAGCTACACAGAATATTCCGCGTTTCGTCCTCGTGAGAATTCGTCAGGCATAAGCTACCTAGCTTTATCTATGTATTGAACACTGTTGAAGTAAATACTGAAAATTTACGCATAAAATTATCTTCGTATATTAATTTGTGATTAAATGAAGTAGTTTATATATATATATATATATATATATATATATATATATATATATATATATATATATATATATATATATATATATATTGTGGGAGTTTGTTTATGCAACCATTTTTAATTTCCCGTGAGAATGAAACAAGGACGCATCTGCGTAGTTTACTTGCAATAGAAATTATTATATATATTACTTTCGCTTCCTTCAACAAGGATTTGCCCCTTATGAAAATTTATAAAAACCTCTTAATATCGTAATGCGAAGTTCTGGTTGCTGCTGTTGAACACTATTGGACTAAGATCACTGTGTATGCCTACCGATTTAAAAAAAAATCCTCATGTTAATTTATGGTGGCTTAACAGCTGAATACCAAACTGTAGACTCAAAATGACTCTAGAACTGGGTTCGAATCTTTCAACCGGCGTAATTATCTTTTCTTGCACTAAAGATTGTTTAAGCATGAAACTCTAGTGTGTGGGGTGGGGGAAAATAATACGAGGGACGTTCCAAAAGTAATGCATTCTATTTTTATTCCACCTGAATGGATCAGAAGGGATTGAAAATTGCATTGTTATGATGACTGAACTTATGCATTTATGACCTGAAAATTTTCTGCATGATGACTGAAGTTATGCATTTATGACCTGAAAGTTGACGGCATGAGATTTTAAGAAAGTAACCTCTGGCATGGACGTGCGTCAGAAGCAGAGATGCATAATTGAATTCCTTCATGCAGGAAAACTTGAACTGATCAACATTGCGCCTGTTGAACGTTTACGAAACTGGTGCAGTAGATGTCAGCACAATTAGAAGATGGGTTCGTTGATTTCAGAGTGGTGACTGAGATGCGAGTGACAAAGCGCGTCCGGACTTTTACGACAAAAGCATCGTTCATCGCTGGCAAAAGTGCATTGAGATTGGTGGTGACTATGTAGAAAAATAAATTCTAGAGCACAAAATGCCGCTCGTTTTAATGGCACTACTCTCGTCTTTGTAGCTCTTCAACGTTTTAGTTCTTTTAGTTATAAAAATAGGAGGGCTTACTTTTGGAAAAATCCACGTAGCAGGGTTATAGTGCGGAACAATCGGTTGTGAGAAAAGAGTTTTACTTATACTAATCCTCTATGGTAACCGATATTAATAAAAAGGCGTAAATAAAAGTGCATAAAATTTTTAAATAATATATGTATACCAGGCGTGGCTGCTCAACAATGTCCCTTTCCACTACTTGACTCATTTGACTATTTCTTCTGTGGCGGTGTTAAGGTCAAGATCAACACTCACGTTCATAAGACGATCGACTCTCTGAAGGCTGACATCGTGGAGGCGTTCGCAGCTATAGACAAAGATATTGTTGCCAAATCCTGTAACTCATACTGAGCTCACCATGAGATAGTCGCAAAATGATGTAGTATGTAACTCTAATTATTGCTAAAGAAACTGTCGGATCTTTGGATAGAAAACTTTGGTTTTATTGCCTATTTCGTATTCTTTTTATTAAGTTTCGGATTTTGTTGCAGCAACCTTTTATATATTTTTGAAGACGTTTGTTGATCAGAATGAAATCCATAAATCTGTCTCCTACATCTCAATAGTTGAAAACGACTATGTTGCGGTTAGCTGAGAAGCACCCTCGCGATACTGTGTTACACTGACGGGCAATTCTAGGAAATAAACTCTCTTCACAGAAATTCCGTTTACTTTTAGGTGCACGAAGGGAGAAAAAGAAATTATTGACAGTGCGTGTAACTAAACTAGTTGTGTTGTGAATTCTTTTATACGTGGGAACCATAGATTGGAGCTTAGTTGTGCACCTAACATGAAAATGACGATAGAACAAAATTAAATAAGACCAGCAACCTGTATCCTGTAAGAAAGTGGCTGCGTGGAAATGAAGGGGACATTCCTCACTGGATTTTGAAGTTGGTTTTGTACTCTGTTAAGACATGACCGGGTGCTCTGCGTGCTATCTCCCCAGATGTGGCAACAGTATTCTATTCGAGGCAGTATTAGACTCTTGTACAGATAGAGGGTATCAATTTTCATAATTTAAATTCAATAGTAATATCCCTTTTGAAATAACTGTTTGTCAGAGTTAAGAAAGCAATGACTTTTTTCTCGTAAACATAATTGTCATTTTAATTATTTGGATTATTCGAACTAATGTTCTCATCTTGAGTGTTATTTGCTTAATGTTTCGGACCATTTAACCTCCGACCTTCAAGTGTATTTTACTCAACTCTGGAATCTTTCTGTCGAACTCGGGAATCTACTAACAGACCCCTTTATTTAATCCATTGTGATAATATGCTCTCGTCATGTCAGCCATGACCGGGTAGAAGCTGCATTCTTTGTATGGCACTGCACTGAAGATTGAACCTTCAACCTCTAGAATGACATAATTGTTATTTTCAACTAAATACTCTTTAAATAAAGCAAACGAATATGTTTCTTCCTTATTGATTTATTTAAAATTGTAGACATATTTTTTGCGATAAAAAATAATTGCCATCTAAGTAAACATCTAATCAATAAAACGAATATCATTTTTTATTTTAAATATAATTATTGAAAATTATGCTTTTTTTAGTCGACATAATTTTGTTTTGGAACAATTATTTTTTTAAAAACGGGTAAAGTCAATGATTTATCTTAGCGACATCAGATTAATGACCAAGTTCATTTTTTTATGAGTTTTTTACGAATATGGAATACCTCAGTGTATTTATATAGATTGTGTAGAACATAATTTCGTCGTTTTGAAAACAACGTAAAGGAATGGACAAATGTCTTACGCAATGATTTCAGCGGCAGGAAAAAAAAACACCTTGTGTATGAAATTCGCTCTTGTCACGTACGTAACGTTGCGCGCGTATTTCTTACTTTATAAATGAAATACGTTTGTGAACCACCGCTCGGTAAAAATGCAGTCGATGGGCTTAATCTATTGCGGATTTACCTCCCTTCCTCCCGCCTTGTCCTATTTTCAGGGATGTGGACGCACTTTTGTTTTGTTAAATTGCCATCAGTTGTCGTATTGACTTGTCATAATGGAATGCTAAGAATCGCAAATGGAATTTGAAGGGTGTAAGAAGAATGAGGGGAGGGGGGCTAGCTTCAGCGGAAAAGCGGGGGAGGGGGTTTGGCTACTGACAAGGAAAGACGAAGGATGCTTAATTGACAGGATCGAGACAAAAAATGATTTGAAGCATAATGGATACTTGTTTACGATTATTTTAAAATGTATCGTGTGTATATATATATATATATATATATATATATATATATATATATATATATATATATATATACACACACACACACACACAGTTGTGTATATTGCAGAAAAAATCCGACGATAAAAAGTCAACACATTCCCAGGAGGTACTAACTAGTGTGATGACGCCCTATATTGACAAAATCACCACTGGACGCTTCTACGTCTTCCAGCAGGACTCCACTTCTGCACATCAGCCCATGACGAGTCAGGCTTGGCTGCTCAACAATGTCCCTTGTTGTCGCCGAACTTATAGTCGCCCTCCTCACCAAACTACTTCACTCACTTGATTATTTCTTCTGTGGCGTTGTCGAGACTAAGACCAACAAGCATGCTCGCATCACGGTCGACTCTCTGAGGGTTGCCATCGTGGAGACGTTCACGGCTACCGGTAAGAACATTGTCGCTAAAGCATATAACTCATTTCGAGCTTATCTTGAGATAGTCAGCGCAAAAATAAAACTATTGCTAAATATACCGTCGGATCTCTGGAGAAAAAAGTTTTATTGCTAATTTCGTAGTTTTTTTGTTTTTTTTATCAAGTTTCGGATTTTGATGAAACACCCTGTATACATTGTTTGAAGACGTTCTTTGATCTGAATGAAACCGGTAAATTTGTCGTTTGTGCTTATTTTTTATCAAGACATAAAAGAAACAATTGAACACGGGAGTGTTTAATTGTTTTTCCTTGCGATATTTTCTACATTTTGTCTCCATGATTTTTATATTTGAATATATCGTGTATTTTATCCTTATATACTTTTTCCTTTTTTTTTATTTCTCCTTTCTTTTTTCTTTCATTCTTCTTTTTTCTTTTTCTCTACCTTTTTTGTCTATTTTCTTTTTGTCTATTTTCCTTTTTTTTCCTTTTTTTTTTCCTTTTTTTTTCCTTGTTTTTTTTTCTTTTCTTGTCTATGTTTCTTGTGTTTTCCATTTTTCTATTTCTATTTTCTTTTTGTTTATTTTTTTCTTTTTGCCCCTTTTTATTGTCTTTTTTTCTTATTTTCTCGATTTTCTTTTTCCTGATTTTACTTTTTTTTTTTAATTTTATTTATTTATTTTTTATTTTATTTATTTTTTTTTTGTTGTTGTTGCTTAAAACTTTTTGAATAAATATCGACTTTGCCGATTAATTTCCGTTTCTCTTTTTCACTTTACAGATTTACTGGGTTGGTGACTTGCTGGGGGCGGTAGCAGGAACTTTACTGTATGACAAGGTTTTCTCTGCTAACTCCAGCGACAAATGCCACATACGAAGCTGCTGTCTTGGAATTCGACCACCGAATCGTGCAGAAGTAGATTCCTCTTACGAAGAGACGGAGACCAAATCAGCTGGAAAGATGTATACATCCCTACCCAGCACCAAAGAAAAGGAAATGGATGTAATCACAACTATGTAAAAAAAAAAAAAAAAAATTGACAAACGAAAATAAAAGAACGAACGATGCATTACTTTGAATGTGCGCATGTATATGTTTGTATGTGTGTGTGATGAAGCGTAAGTACTTAATTACTCGGTGTTATATTGAACAGACGACCAAGTCTTCGGTGAGATTGATCAGAATGCTTCTAGGAGGTCGTTTGATAGCTGATGCCTTCTTTTACTACATTATAATCCCTTTCAATTTCTAAAAAAGTTTTTAAATATTTATAAATGTAACCATCAAATAATGTATTGATATACAGGTGGCCCACTTAAAAGTAGCCCGATCTATCTAATCTTTCTCTAATCAATTTTTTTTTTTTTTTTTTTTTTTTTTAGATTAAGCGTCCCACTTAAAAGTAGCCCAATCTCTCTAATCTTTCTCTTAACGACCAACTGACACCACAAGACAAAATGGAATTCTTTTTCCAAAATGATGGCGCTATATGCCACACGTCTCACAGATCGCTGACATAAGTTCATGATATATTTACGGAAGAGAGAACAAGGAACAAAGGGTTATGGCCACCACGTTCCCCGGACTTTTCATCGTGTGATTCTTATCTTTGGGGGATTTTAAAGCAAAAACGTTTATGCAAATAATCCTCACAATTTAGACCAACTAAAGGATAACATTACCAACGCTATCAGGAGAATCACCAGAAAATATCAACAGGCAATATCTGCAAACGTTTAACAACGTTTGCAGATATTGCCTGTTGATATTTATTATTTAACGTTTATGCAAATAATCCTCACAATCTACAGCAAGTAAAGGAGAACATTACCAACGTTATAAGGAGAATCACCAGAAAATATCAACAGGCAGTACCTGCAAACGTTGTTAAACGTGTCCATAAATGTATAGATGTCAACGGGGAGCACTTCCAGCATCTTTTATAACACTACATGTAATTGAAACAATAAAAGGACGTTCTTCCTCTCTACTACATTTTCTGAACGACCTTTAAGTGGGCCACCTTGTACAATAATCATACAATTATAATTTTGTTTTATTCTACAGAAAGCATAACGTATCGTTTAATCTGCAACTCAATAAACCTTACGTTTAATTTTTAAATACCGAAGAATAAAAACGGAAATGCTAAATATCTACAAATAATGAAAATACGTGTTAAGTCTCAGGGGTTTTATGATGATGAGATTGGAAAAAGAGATCAGGTGACCGATGCTTTAATCTACACAGGTTATCCGAACGACAGCAGCTCATTACGTAAACAGCTCGGGTTTTGTGGGTAAACGACATGCAGCAGTAATTTTATTTCCTCTCCTTTTCTCTATCGTTGTAAACGTCTTTTTACTAAAAGTTCTCGTAAACGTTCATTTAAAAAAAGAACAGCACAAATTCATTTAGGTTTTAACAGTCTCTTTCGGGTATAATTTATTCTTTACAGCGTACATGTATAAACATATAACCCCCCCAATCATTCGCCACGTCAGATTTTCGACTTCTTGTACCCGTGACGTCTTTCGGTTTTGCTAACAGCTCTTATAAACGTTATTTTAAAAAATGAACAACACAGATTCACTTGGGGTTGAACAATCTCTTTGAGTTTGATTTGTTCTTTACAGCATACATGTATATAAATATAAAGCCCCTACTCATTCACCACGTCAGATTTGTCAACGTCCTATATCCATGACGTCTTTCTTTTTGTTAAGTTTCTGTAAACGTTATTTATAAAAAAAGAAAAAAACAGCACAAATTCACTTGAGTTTGAACAATCTCTTTGGGTTTTATTTTTTCTTTACATCATACATGTATATACACATAAAGTCCCTAACCATTCGCCACGTCAGATTTTCGATTTTCTGTACTCGCGACGTTCTTCCTTTATTTGCTAACAGCGCTTGTAAACGTTATTCAGAGGAGAACAGCACAAATTCACTTGGGTTTGAATAATCTCTTTGGGTTTTATTTCTTATTGACAGTATGCATGTATATACATATAATACCTCCCAATCGATCTCCCATGGTGGTGAGAGCAGCTATCCAAAACCTAACTACTTTCTTGACTGATTCCATGAAAAAAAGTTTACGTCATATTCATTTCTGTCTGTGTATAACGTAACTTTCCCATTCTAAGCTTACTTTGACACGCCCACATTTAAATATGATTACACAGGTTGAATCTCCAAATACACCGTCCATCACTTATGTAAGAAATCCTTTGTAAATTGGTGGGTAAACGCACAGAAATAGTTAATTAATAAAATCTTAAACAAAAAATTTCAAATAAAAAATTTATAACAAAGTAAAATAATTCTCTATTGGTCCGTGTACTTCTAACGTGTAAAAAATTTCATAGTTTTTTTTGTTTTTTTTTACAGAATTTAATTTCTACGTTTATGTCGTCTCACTAAAACCACAAAATAGCTGCCAGCTTAATGGTTTTGACTTCACTAAACTTAGACGATTAAATGTGGTTGTACGAGTTTTTTTATTTTATTATATTTTTTTTTTTTAAGAAAAGGGGATTTCCCACTGATATATAGCGTAAGTAGTAGTCTAACTTTTTTTTACTATCTTTTCAGCATGAAGTTAAATAAATTTCGGCCATTGCTTTTTCTACACATCAAAAGTATGCTGATTGATATTCCTTTTCATTTGCCATTAATTACTTGTTTTTGTTTACGATTTCTCGACTGTTAAATATTTCGTACTTTAATAAATTGGCGAATTTTTAGGCTATTTTAGACTCATTAATCCATTGAGTATGTTGAGTACATATACATTACGCCAGGATGGATAATTATTGCCATCACCGACATAATTTAGTTTAAAAGAAATAAAGTTGGGAAATTAGTTAAAACAATTTATTCTGCTTCACCAACTCATTTGTGCCCTATTTGATTTAAAGTTAATATTTAACAAGAAGTTTTAAGAAATGAGTAAAAACCGTGAGTAAAATAAACCGGATATGTACTTACTTCCAGTAATGGCTGAACCCGGTTGTGTACTTACTTCCAGTAATGGCTGAACCCGGTTGTGTACTTACTTCCAGGAATGGCTGAACCCGGTTGTGTACTTACTTCCTGTGATGACTGAACCCGGTTCTGTACTTACTTTCTGTGATGACTGAACGCACATTATTTTACACAGTCACTGTTTACGGTCAATTGTTTTAAACTTCTTTTTATATATTAAATATTAATGTTTTCTAACACAAATAAGTCACATATGATTAGGCATTGAGAAATAATTTTTGATTAATTTCCCAATTGTTATTTCTTTTAAAATAACTTCTATCGCTAATAATAATGATTATCCCACGGTGTAATAAGCAGATAATACTTGCTAATTTGGTTATCGGTCATTAATAAGATGATCTAATTTACTGACTTCTTCTTGACTCGTAAAGAAATTGGTTATAAATTAAGAAATAAACCAACGCTTGTTTTTTTTTTTTTTTTTTTTTTATCGCCCCACGTTTTACTTTTCTGTTTGTTATCTTGCGTATCAACTCTTTTATTCAAACTGTTGTTCAACGACGACTAATTTAAAAAGTTGTAAGAAATTATCATAAATTCTGATTTGACCAATTAGATTTGTTTTTGTGAGAGTCAATGATATCGAGGGATAGGTTTTGCCTTCATTAATCATGGTTATGAGTCTTTGCAAAAGTCTGCTCAACTTGAACGCACGTTGTTCCAGAACAAGTTGCATCAGGTACGTAGAATTTCTGTAAATAAAAGAATCAGACTAAAAATGACTAAAATGTACGAAGTCATCGAAGCCAATCAGTCGTTATAGTCCGTTATTAATGCTTTAATTCCCTGGTGAACAAAACTTGGATTTTTTTTTTAAATTTGTTTATCAATCCTAAATTTACCCGTGTTATATCACGTACCTTTCTGTGGTTCAACTGAATGCCGTATTTCAAATTTAAAAGTTAATTCGTATAAACCAGCGTAGCACAACATACCTTTTTGTTTTTAATCGCTGGCTTTCAATACTTTTGATTTTATAATAATTATTTTGTAATTTTAGATTAAAACCAATCTTCCTTCATAAAAGACCATGTTTTTATCGGAATTTGTTTCAATTTATAATTGCTTTAGAATTACATGTTAGACCCCCTAATATCATCTAATATCCAATGAGCTTAAACATTTAAGTTGACTACACCTTCAGTGTGTGTATATATATATATATATATATATATATATATATATATATATCTCACGCTAGCATTTCAGCCTGGCGTTGCCCGGGTGTTTGGAGGTGTATATTGAGAAAAAAAGCGGTCAATTTTTTTAACTTTGACCCCTATTATGACCCCTTAAAATTTGTTTTGGGCTCAAATCAAGTTATTAAGTTAGATACATGTCCAAGGAATCTATATCTAAATTTTCAAGTGTTTAGACCCAAAATTGGCGGAGGAGTTTGGTAGAGTTCTCAAAGGTCAAATCGTTGAACTTTGACCCCTTAACAGCCAAATTTCTGGCCGAAAACCGATAACAAAGATTTTCCCAAATCTCAGTACCCTGTATATCAAATTTCGAGTCTGTAGACTAAAAATTGACAGTGTTATTGCGTAGGGAAATGTACACACAGATACAGACACGTTCACTTATATAAAATGTAGAGAGATAGCTATATATACATGCGCTTGAAAACAAATATATATTTATAATGTATCTATTCAGTAAAGTTGTTCAAAATTGCTGCATTTAATTAAGCTCAATAAAAATGGATTTATACTTTCAGAGCATTAAACATTCCAAATTTACAGAAATATTCGCTTAATTCACATTCATATTGTTTTATGTGAATTTGAAATGTTTAAAGTTATATATATGCTCTAAAGTATAAATCCATTCTCTGACTTTGTGATGTTTAATAAAGTTATAAATATATTAGTTTTTGAGGACTGGTTTCTTCTGTGGAAAGCAACCATGTTTTTAAATCTCCTCATGAGGACTCGTGGTTTAATCGACCATCTGTCCGAAACCTTAGTATGTTGTCACGATCGCGTAAATTCGTTTATATTAATAAAATATATTTTGCTCTTTTTTGTTGAGCACTCTGAATAACATCATTACATTCATGAGTTATCACTCTTGTACATCCATAACTTGGTGCGTGTATATGTGCGTATACATACAGATATATATATATATATATATATATATATATATATATATATATATATATATATATATATATATTAGTAAATTTTTTAGTTATACAGTGTTTGTATAAATAAAAAACATATGCGGTAATACAGCTTTGCCTGTTATTGACTACTACATTATAGACACTTAACTTTTCTTGGATTAACATCTAGAAAACAGCCATAAAGGTGTGTGTAGTAGTAGACTATGAAAATATATCGGATTAAGCTTAATCTCCATATATTTTTGTAATTTACTCTCTAGCTCCACTTACATATTGAGCACTGCTGATGGAAATACTGAGAATCTATACATAAAATATTGTATCTGCTTATAACATTTTATGTGGATATGTGAAATAATAAAAAAGGTGTGCGTGTGTATGTGTGTGTGTATATATATATATATATATATGTGTGTGTGTGGAGAGGGGTCATTTTACTTTTTAACAATACTTATATAATGATAATACCGTACTTTGGGGTAATTGCGCCATATCCGGGGTTAATTGCGCCAACTAAAAAAAGTGCTCTTTATACACGTGATTTCCAAAATAGCACTTTTAGCTAGTTTGCGCAATTACCTCGGACTTGTCGTAACTACCCCAAAGTACGGTAAGTATAATTGCTAATATACGGAATGTAAGCGAAGCAAGTACATCAGATTTTTAAAACGCACCTAGTTGAACCGCCAAACTGTTTTATGATATGGTAATGTGGAATGTACCCTTTTTTTTTTTTGTTGTTTGAGGCCAAATTACATACATTTCAAAATGTCAACTCGTCATCTTCCGATCAAAGAGGTGTTATTCATGCGTTGAATTCCAAAAATACCAATTCTGAATTTCGCTGTGAAAACCTTCCAATCGGAAACTTTATCTAGAAACAGAAAATCAAACTTTTTGGGTTTAAGTGCATCAAGACATCAACTTTATATGCACACCTCAGCAGATTGGCTGGGATCTGATCTGATACTACGATTCATCAGCGAGGGAAAATCCTAATCTAAGGCATTTTTTTATTACTTTTTATCTCGATCCGAAATCCACTTTTTGGGAAGCTAGATTTTTTTCATCACATTAAAAACCGATATTGTGTTTAACTCTCTCCTCGTTGGGAGGTTAGTGGATAAGGACATCGATTTTTACATTCAAATGATTATTAATTTTATTTTCAATATTTTGTTTTTCCGGGTACTAAATTTTTTTTTTTTTTTTTTTTTTTAACTCATATTCACCCCAAACAAAACAAATTGCCGCTGAGACGCTATTGTTAGGGGTATACTAACAGAGACACTTTAGGTAGACAGGCGAGCATCGAGACGTCTGTTCACGTTACATTTATATTTCAGCAAGTCAGTACAACCTAGAAAGATAATACCAAAGTATAGCAGTCTTTTAGCAGAAACTTTCAGAGTATAAAGGTATACAGGGAAGGGGTGGGACTTTGTTGCTTGACATGCTAATCGGGGGTATTTAGGTCGAGAGTATTAGTGCTGTGTATTTGTCGGAGCACATTCCATTAAAGTGCGTGTAAAACAATCACATGAATGCAACATTGCGGCGATGGGACAGGGCTAGAGCTTGGTTGACAGTTCCTGGCCTATTAGATTGGAGACTCTTTACATTTGGGAATGCAAGACACTGCATGTCATTTTCCCGCCATTACTGGGATATATATGCAGCTGGCGACTTCGTGCGAATTTGATATTCCCTGTAAACTTCCTTCTTCGAGGGAAGCCGGTATAACTACCCCAGGATTAATACCACATCTGTTCTTTTCTTTCCTCCTACACGATCTAGATGTGACGCCAGGTTTGTTTAATGTTAATAAAAACTTACTTTCTAAAAGGATCACTGAATCGGGAGAGAAAAGAAAAAGATTGCATCAGTCTAGAAGAGTTTCTCCTCCTCCTGGATTTGAACAAAACAGATAATACACTTTGATTCTAACCTAGATTCAATACTTATGTTTTCCTGCGAGGGCAAGATGTGATACAAGGTCGGTCTAAGGTTGGCAACATTCGGCAACACTCTGACCCGGGAGAAAAATTTTAAACTCCGGTCTAGAAGAACTTCCCCTTTTCTGATTCTAAACGGAACAGGTACTACAATTTAATCGTAGCATGAAACCTCATGTTTTTTTGCCTCCTTGTGAGTACTGGATGTAACACGAGTCCAAGCTTAATATATTATGTGCCCACTATTGATCCTCTAGAGGTGCTTTTATCCCTACAGTGTTCAGCAATGACTACTGATTGATTTGATAAACTCTCAATGAGTAGTCATAAGTCCTCTGACCGTTCAGCTTCTATTTAACCGGATGGGAATCTAAGGCCAGTATTGAGTACCTATAAATACTTGAGCTTTTATTTTTCAAAGATCGCATGCTTTTTCTAAGATTGAATTCAAAATGTCGTTACGTCATTTTTCCTTATTGAGAAGTTTCCATTTTGTAATATTTCCCTTGTAAGAAGGAAACCGTAAACTCTAAAGTTATATACAGATATATATGGTTTCATTGACATGGGTAGATCGTTACTGTTTAGAACAGATCTTTACAACCCATTTTAAACTCCGGCAACGGATGAGATGCAAAAAAAATGGAACTGTGTCTCCTTAGATTTTTTTGAATTCGAAGACGAAATGAAATTCCGAATTTAGCTTTAATCCTTTAACTGTGCCTATTTAAGTCACACACACACATGGATCTGTTTAAAACATTTTTATTATTTTCTTCCAAACGATTGTTTCAACTTGTAGATAATTCTTGGGTGTTAAATTCATGATTTATTTCTGCTTTAAATATTAAATTTAAGGAATTTATAAAATTTGAAACACTTAAATACATCAAATATAAAGAGAGGTAATAAACCGTTAACGTTTCAAGAATAATGGCGTAACGGATGCAATATGCTACTCACAGTAAAAAGAAAAAAAAAGATGAATACAACGACGTAGGTCGTTTTTTTTTTTTTCGTTTTTTTTTTTCTACATTTTTCTTGATAAAATTATTGTTTTACATGCTAGGATTAGTAGGTTGAAACACAGTCTATCTAATAAACGTCGTTGACTTGAAAATGAACTTGTTTTGTTTTTGTTTTTTAGAAGGACAATTATTTGTTCGTGAATATTCAGTTTCTTTGTTTAAATCGTGTTTTTTTTTTTTTTTTTTTTTTTTTTTTTTTGTTTAATCCCCACTGATGGGATTAGTTGAACATACCTTGGTTTTATGGTAAATTATAAAATGTATATGATATAGTTGAAACCATCGTTTGGGTTTAGATTTGTTTTTTTTTCGTTTAATAAAACCTCCCTAAAGGAATTTTACTCTTGTCAATACACTTTATACACACATACACACACACACACATACGTTATAAACAATCTCATGTAGCTAAACAATGAAATATGTCTATTAAAACTACTAGTTCATATGGAGATATGTTCGTTCGATTTCATATAGTACCATTTCATTGAACGAATTATTGCGATGGAATCAATAGTCGTTTGGTGTAAGTGACCGTTGCTATTTCAGAATAACGAGTTCGATTCTTGCTGAGTGTTGCGACTGTTGCGTGTCTGCGTGTGGGACCGTATGTAACTTTAAAGAAACCCCACTAATTTATCCCAAAGAAGGCACAAAGTACCAACTCTTGAATGCCACGTGACACATCAAAATATAATCGATCTTTTGGGGTGTCAGAAGCTTGAATTATTGATGCATACTTTGCAAAAACACATCGTTTGAATGCTTCAATATTTATTATGCTTCAATATTTACTGGAAAACTTTGTTGGAGATCTATTATTATTATTATTGAGGTATTGGTATTCTTTACGACTCTTACATAGAAGTAAAAGAGTCTTATTTTGCCATCTAATTTACATATGTGTTTATGGTGCATGCAGACGCACGTCTGTAAATTAGATTACCATTTATCTGTTTATTCATTTACTCACTAAGGGGTTTTACACGAGTCATTATCAGTGACTGCTCATCAGCAATAACAGGTAGTGTTTCCTGGAATCTGAGTGACAAGTCTTCCAAGATTTCCTTCGTGTTTATTTATTTATTTATTTATTTATTTCATTAGTTCTTATATCAGTCGTTACCAGCAATCTCTCGCTGATAAACGTGCGTGTGGTTTTCCTTGGAATCCGGGTGACAGAAAGTCTCCCCAGATGTCCAATACTATCAGTCCCTTTGCATCACCATTGTTGCTCACTCGTGTTCTCGCAGCAGCCGTTTAACAGTGACTCTGTCACTGATAACGGCCGGGGGAGGTTCTTTGGGGGATTTGAGTGTTAATAAATCTCTTCAAGATTCCGGTACTCTCTGTACTCTTCCAGTCGACGTCTGGATGGTGGTATCCCTCCTCGATCTTTTATCCTCCCAGACACTACTACTACTACTACTATTATTGTTATTACTATTACTACTACATCTAATCAAGCAACCCTGCAAAATGCTGATATACCAAATTATTTCATACGTAAAACTACCTCAAATGTAATGAAGTTTAACACTGAAAAGATTAAGTGTCGCTTACTTTTCCACTGGCGCTCAGGGTATTTGTTCTCTGGTTGAAGAAAGTAGAGGTACTTTTCACGAACAGGGTTTACTGAGAAGTTCGCGCGGCTGCTGTTCAAATTCTTCCCTCTAATCACTGCCAAAGTCTGTACTAATTACAACGACACTTCTGACACCTGATTGTGTGTTCCTTTTTATTTTCAGTCGCCATTTAATCCCTTTTTCCGTCTTCGTTTTTTTTTTTTTTAATCTCTTTGTCTGTACTTTTGTAGAAAACAAAAATGTAACCAACATGTAATACTCGCTGAAATACGTACAAATAAAGTCTTTTTATTCTTGACATTATTTTTCGTCTGTTTGTTTTATTTAAAAATTACTGTCGTTTTTATTTAGGTTTTATTTTAAATTATCTTGGCCCAAACAAAGTGTGCATTGCTTTGGTAGAAGAGACATTAAATGTTGTTTTTTGCATATCGACACTCGATTGGACAAAATCTCCAATTAAAAGTTTCTTTCGGACAATCAAAGAAGCAAGAATATTCGCCCCATTTATTGTTTTTATTTTATTTTTAAGTTAATTTCGTCTTTATATAGCGTTTATTAAAAGCACTAAAGAATGACCGTTGTTTAAACAAGATATGATTCAATTACTTCTCACTGTTATATTAGAAACTACTTACGTGAGTGGCAGAAAGCGGGGAAAAGGAAAAGAAGTAAAGAACTTGTTTGTGGCTGAATTCTTTTTATATTTGTTATTAATTTGCATGTGAAAAGAAATAATTGCTCTAAGAAGGACGAATTGGGGAGGACAAGCAGGAAAACTGAGAAAGAACCTCGAAGTTGAAATTTGTTGTTGCTGTTGATTACGGTGTTAATGAAAAAGCGTTCCGTCAATTTTCCTTTCGAGATATAGCACGGGCCTGAAGGTGGAGGAAAACTTGCTCATCTGATTGGAGGAGGGAGCATTCTGGTCGGACACAATAATAGCCGAGAACAGACCAGTCGACGTTCCTTGGTGGAGGCGCCACGGACGATTATTGATAAACCAATCGCCGTTCACATAATAGGAGATAATGCCTGGCAGAATGGCCTCCGGAGACTGAGGTGTTGTTGTAAGATCCATGGTGCGCAAATAATTGAAAATCATGGACAGTTCGGATATATTATTAGGCTGGTGCAAAAACAATGTCGTTTTTTTTTACTTCAACTATATATATAAAAAAAGGATATTATTTTTGTACCAACATAAGTTTTAATTTGGAAAACTTCGCCACTATTTGAGTTTGTTGTATATCTGTGCCTTTTGGAAAAGAATAACAAAAATTTATAAATAATACGTTCATGATTCTGATAGGTTCATAAGAGAGTGGTTGATGGACAGAAATCAGAAGCTCATAATATTAATGCTGGAGTCCCTTATGTGTCCATTCTGGGCCCAAATCTCTTCCTGGTCTACATTAATGATCTTCCAAATCACATGCTTGCATCATTTATGGACACTTATGCTTACGACACTACAATCTATGATAGCACATCAAAAACCGTAAACGACGAAGTTCTCTCTGATTCTCTCTCCTCTGATCTTGAGCATGTGATACAATGGAGAAAGAGGTGGTTGGTTACTGCATCTAAAACCAAGCTTCTATCTCTACATCATCTACGCTCTGATGTCAATATGGCATCGGTTGGGGAGGCTTCATGTTTGATAAGATTCTGGGCTTGACATTTATTCCTGACCTGAAATGGAACACGTATATCAAATCCATTGCCAAGGTCGCTGGGAAAATGGTGGGATCGTTCTACCGCTCCAGTAGATATCTCACACCTGATGCAATTCTCTACCTATATAAAAGCCAGGTACTGCCAACGATGGAGTACTGTTGACACATTTGGGCAGAAGCTGCCTTGACAAAGTTAAATAGATTCGTAGCTTAATGGGGGATGCCCTTTTCTCTTCCTTGGAACCCCTTTCCCATAGAAGAGACGTTGCGAGCCTGTCTCTGCTATATCGTTATTTTAATAGCAAGTGCTTAGCTGAGCTTCAATCTATGGCCCCCTCGCCAAACTTTCACGAAAAACACTCGTCATGCCAAAACCACTATCAATAATTTCCCATACTCTTTATCTGTACCTAAATCTAAATGTAGATTCCATGAACAAAGCTTAGAACTGCATGCATATAGAACTCTCTTCCGATCACCTACTTTCCAGCTGACTACAATCTGATTGTCTTCAAGTCCAACGTAAACAAGTTCTTCAGGAACCGTCCCCCTAAGTAATCAAATTTACAAAATTCTCACTACTTATGCTTATCGCGCTATAATCACATGGACTAATGTATACCCATTAACCCTTATTCTCGAGTGGCCTTCGGGCCTTGATAAGTCGTGATTCCTGTGTAATATATATATATATATATATATATATATAATCGATAGAGAATTTTCTCTATAATAATAATAATAATAAAAATAATAATAATAAATGTGTAATCTGCATGAATTAAAATATCCTATTTAAGCATATCCTACGATCAGGCAACACCGGGCGGCCTTCTAGTATTGTATATAACTTGTGCTATTGTTAATGTCTGCAGTTTTTATTATAAAGTCTTTCTTTATGTATACTAACATAAATGTGATTTATCTCTACAAGTGTTGTGAGGTCTGTGTACATAATGTACAATATACACGCTCGTTGCCAGGATACATGCGTGTGTTATTTCTGCTATCGCGCGATTACAGAAACACGCTCGTTCTTTAAATTTGAGGCCTTATTCCTATGAGAAAGATGTGTAGAAATCAATTACGGGCATTCAAAGGGAGAGATTAACCTTAATTAATCCACTAGTATGGCATGCTACTTCATGCATCTGTGTTTGGAGTGGAGAAAGTTATCTTCGCGCGTCCGCTCGTTGTTAAGTCTCGCTAGAAAGAGATCGCAATACCCTTCGGCGGAAATGACGTCTCACGACTCCCACCCTCCACCGAGGTAATACGTTCACTTCGCACTTATCAATCATTCAACGAGTACGTCACTCATTCCGGGAGCCCGTTTTAATTAGTCTGTTATTCTTTCGATTCCGAGATGAGAGAGTTTGGCTTTTACTCTGCAACTCGAGAGCAAACCCCCGATCGTAATCGTCAATTCATGCTATAACCGTCACAATTTCAAATTCCACTCTTTTAAAAATACTAATGGGTGAGTTCCAATGGTCCCAGTCGATGTAATAAAATGTTACAATGTATGTTTTGCTGTTTGTAATTATTGTGGTATGCTTCGCAAGACAAGGTAAAATAACTCACCGCCTTTCATTGATTAATTGTCCATATCCATTCGTTTCTTCTCGTTATTTTCCTTTCTTTCTTTCTAAACAGAAACTTTCACTTAGCACCACCGAACCACGTCACATGACCAGAACACAACTGCATTTCCTGATCTACTCATGTTGCTTCACTCTAAGATTTCGATGGACTGCATTGCCTCATCCTAATATTAACACGTATATCACATTGTCCAATGTTTGAGTCATTTGATGAGGATCTCATCATAAAGGTGGTCATTTTTTTCGGATCGTATCCCAGAAAAGCTGCGACGAGCGTAGTGCTCGTTGTGGTTTGTGGTCCATTCACTAAATCAAGAGAAACATGTAACTGCAGTCTTTGTAAATGCGCAGCCTTGATAGCTATTTTACTATTAGCAAGAAGTGATCACTATTATTTCAAGATCAGAATGATGTGATTTTTTTTGTGTGTGTGTGTTAATGTCTAATGTTGGACGTATACGTTGAATTCCTGACTCTAAAACGATTTTCTGGGATTCCAAATTCAGAGAAATTTTGTCGATTATGGGTCGAGAAGATCAAAGACAACATAGCTGGAGCACTCTTATGTGACAGAAAAATGTGTTTCACATTGTGTGCAAAATCAATAGCGTCTCTTGTCCATGGAATTGGAGAAACAAGGGGGTGAGATTTGACAGGTAGTTGGTTGGTTCGATGTGCTGCTCTATAAAGCACTTGAAAAAAAGTCAGATACGCATTCAAAGCGAGGTAAACAACTGGGAAGCAAGTCGAGTAGACGTATAAAAATGTGTCTTAAAACATGAGTTACAAACTGAAGTTGTATTTCTTTCTCCCCGTACTGTGCCAACCTTCCCAAAGAAAAGAGCAAGCTGCAAAATTAAAAATTATAGAAGAGTCTAGTAATTTGAATTAACAACTGTTGTGTTTGTTTTGTTCAAAAGCAACGAAACCTTTATTTCTTGGTGGTTTCAGTGCTACCAAATCCCATGAGTTAAAGTCCTCTTCAGCTTGAAACACTCCAGAAATACAGTCCTCTACCTCTATATGAAGTAAATACTGCCCAAGACGAAGTACTGCTGTCACATCAGGGGAGGTGTCGCTCAAAACACCCGTTCTTGCCTTGACAAAGTAAAAGCTTTGGTTGAGTTGGTGATAATTTCTATAGAGTGTGTCTGCGTTTGCAAAAGGTAAATCCATATCAATATAACCATTGTACGCCTGTGAAATATCTAACATGTGTTTTTTTTTAATAAATAAGCTATATATGCATGTATGTATATCCATATATATTGCTTATTAATTTAATATGTTTAATATATATGGATTGTTTATTTAATACTTTTAACCTGGTATTTAATACCTTTAATTTGTGACATCAGGAGAGGTGTCGCTCAAAGCACCCGTTCCTGCTTTAACGAAGTAAAAAATTGTCTTCACAATCTAGTGGGAGATGATCATTTCCTGTCCCCACATCCATTTTCTCACAGAAAACACTTTGCTAGCTTTTTGTATTTTATCGTTATTTTCATTGGTGGTGTTCAACTGACTTACAATATCTGCCTCTCTCTATAAAGTACTCATAGCAAGAACTCGTCTATCAACCACAAATAACTCGAAAGCTCTATATGTGCCGATGGTCGAATCCGAGTAGGTTCGCGGTCATTATAGACAATGAATAAGTGAACTTGTTTTAGATGTGGAAATACATGTCCATCTAACATTGGTACTTTTTAGTATACGAGGGTCGTTCCAAAATTAAGGCCTCCTATTATTTCACTAAATTTATATATATAATATATATATATATATATATATGTTGAAGAGCTACGAAAACGAGGCTGGTGCTATTATAACGAGTGACATTTTGTGCTCCAGAATTTGTTTTTCTACATTGTCATCACCAATCTCAATAGACATTTGCCAGCCTCTTTTGATGCATCGGTCGTAATAGTCTAGAGTGCATTTCTTTCTTTTCGTCACTCGCATCTCTGTCGCCACTCTGAAATCGACGAACCCATTTCCTAACTGTGCTGAATCGACTTCGTAAATGTTCAGTAGGCGCCGGTAAATGTTGGTCGGTTTAATTTTTTTCTGCATGGAAGAATTCAATGACGCATGTCTGCTTCTGGTGCACGCTCATGGCAGGGGTTGATTTCTTAGAGTCTCACGCCGTCAATATTTGCAACGGAGAGATGAAACTTTCAGATCATGAATGTATAAGTTCAGTCATCATAACAATGCAATTTGCAATCCCCTCTGATCCATTAAGGCAGATTAAAAAATAGGAGGCATTACTTTTGGAACGTTGCTCGTATATCCTAGAGCTCGACTGGCACATTGGATCACCCATTCTTATGTTTGTTTGTCATTTCGTCTTCATGAGTAAAGCGATTCGTAGCTGCAGACGAAGTTTGCATCACTGGAGGTTGCTATTCATAAAATGCTTTGGATCTCAAATGGGTTCTTTGAGGCTGTGGTTGTCTCTAGATATGCTCCAAGAATCTAAACAATTTTTTTCTTGTAATTTTTTTTTTCATGTTCGGGTTGGAGTGTTTCAAGCCTGTGAGCGTTTGCTGCGCCGACTCCAAGAAAATAGTACTTATTAAGCCCCCCCCCCTCTCTAAATAGGTATTTATACTTATATAAAACCAGATCTTTATTATTATTATTATTATTATTATTATTAAGATTAATCACTTATCGAAGCCTAAAACCCACTCGGGGATAAACTTAATGAGTTTCAGGTGGGTGGTGAGACAGCATGATGATGGAAGAGGACGGTTCAACACAAATATATTCATATTGAAATTACAATCTTGTAGTCAACTGGGAAGTAGCTCCGCATTACTTTGTTCCACGGATACTTCTGAGAAAGAAACTTTGCTCGTGGAGCTTCCGTTTATTTTTTAAGCACAGAGATGAAGAAAGAAAAAATCATTGACAGTTGTTGCAGATAGACGAGTTTTTGTTGTGAACGTTTTATAGGTCTGTCGTAAAAGTTGTAATGTTTCTTAATGTCTCAGCTAATTCGACTTGTCTATGGTTTACTTTACTAAAGATCTTTGCTTCTAGTAACATAGCCTTGAGCCTATCAAACGCTGGTGTTAGTATAGTTAATACATTGTTTTATTTGACCATTGACGACACACGCTACTTTTCTCGGGTCACTTGGGTGTCAGGGTTAAGGTGTAGATATGAATTGACTTGTAAAGGCTTTAACAATCTTCACACTCTGGAGTTAAATATTTTTCGAAGTTTTCTCATTTATAATGTTGATCCACTATTATGCTAGGCTAGTTCGTAGTAGGAAGTTATCTTATCTCAAGTCTCGCTAGAAAGAGATTACAATACCCTTCGACGAAAATGACGTTTTACGATTCCTACCATCCAACGGGATCATATTTTGACCTTACACACATGAATCATTTAACGATTACGTCGCTCATTTTGGTTGCTCCTTTAATTCTGCACAGATCACAACGCAGATCACAACGCAGATTATACAATCTATCCTGCAAGAATAGTCTTGGATTTTTCAGGAACTCGTATGGGTTCTTAGTTGTCATCAGTTGGTATAATTATTCAAGTTTTCTCTAGTTGAACCATTGTGAGACAGTGGTTCAAAGCCTGCTTTTGGATTGAATATGGACAATGGCTGCAAAGTCAGTCAAATAATTCAGCTATTAGACATTGTTCGCATAAGGTCGTCGAGTACACAAATTCGATTTCACCGTCCAATCAGTCGAAATGGTACACTCTCCTTTTGAATCTCTGGTTTCATCTGAGGAGCGTGGTTGTTATGTTGATTAAGATGTGAGCTGCAACTGTTGACGGACAAGTTGAAAAAGGACAGATAATATTCAGAACATATTATTTCGCTTCATTCACATGTTGCAGCGGTAATGTGGGCAGAACGGTTCTGCTGACCGCCAACGTGTACCATCCAGGTTGTGACCAATTTTATGACAGCTTACGCCTTTTTTTCAGTACTGGTATGATTGGTGTCGATAGAGTGTTTGGCGTTGATCATCTGTTTTGCCTGAGAAATTTATTAGCAAACTAGCAGAGGCGCCCGGCGTTGCCCTGTCGTAAAATACGCTTAAATATGATATTTTAATTTACGCAGATTTCGTATTTATTACTAGCAGTTCATCTCAGCATGCTCGGGTCTTATGTAATGTTCATAACTTTATGTGCATATATATATATATATATATATATATATATATATATATATATATATTAAAAAGTTTGATTTATGGCTAAGTAACCTACATCTAAAATTTCAAGTGTTTCGACCCAAAATTGGCGGAGGAGTTTGGTAGTTTGCAACGGTCAACTCTTTCAACTTTTTCGCAAAAAACTGATTTAAAAGCTTGCTGCATGTCTGAATACCCTTTATGTAAAATTTCAAATGTTTAGACCCAAAATCGGGTGAATAAGTTGCTAGAGACCGCAAAGGTAGAATCTTTGGGACTTTGACCCCTTGGCAGCTAAATTTTCGACGAAAACCGACTAAAAAGCTTGACCTTTGTCTGAATACACTTTATGTAAAATTTCAAATGTTTAGACGAAAAATTGGCTGAGTAATTTGGTAGAGACTGCAGAGGTCTAAATTTTTTTAACTTTGACCCCAATTTTGACTCCTTAACATTTATTGTTTTGGGCTCAAATAAAATTAAAATGTTTGATCGATTTCCAAGTAACCTACATCTAAAATTTCAAGTGTTTAAACCCAAAATTGGTGAAGAAGTTTGGTAGAGATTTCAAAGTCAAATCGTTGAACTTTGACCTCTTGACAGCCAAATTTCTAGCCGAAAACCGATTAAAAAGATTTTCCCAAATCTCAATATGTCAAATTTCAAGTCTGTAGATTGAAAATTGGCATAGTAGTTTGGTAGGGAAATGTACACACACAGACAATTTCATTTTTATAGATATATAGATTATAGAGTCAATTCTCTGTCGATTATTTAGCATTATATTGTACCCAATATTTAGTCATGATTTCAAAAGTAATATATATATGTGTGTGTGTGTGTTTGTGTGCATAATGACTTGAGTACCATCAGCTAGAATTGAAACCGAAACCAAAATTGATACTGGGAATCGTTAAGAAATTATGCCCATTATTAAATTATTAAAAAAAAAAAAAAAAAGAATAGAAAAGAAAAAGAAAACAACAGAAAAAGATAAATGTAAAAAAAAAATAGAAGAGATGAAAGAGCAGATAAGAAATACACACACACACACACACACACATATATATATATATATATATATATATATATATATATATATATATATATATATATATATATATATATATATAAGATTCAAGCAAGGCCGGGCGGACGGTTCATAAAGTTTTATAATTATATAGATTACAGTAGTTTGTAACACGTTAATCTTATATTTTATGGCCAATAAAATAATGGGAAACGAGAAACGCATAAAAAATACATCTTTATAGACGTAAAATCATATATTTTAGAACCAATAAACAAATTATAAATAATTAAAACACACTCTTTAAAAGTAAGATCGACGTTTATCTTTATATTAATAGGTGTGTGTTATTTATCTATTTTACGTGTCACGCTTACATCCGAGTGACTGTCGTTTAATTGTTATGGATTTCCAATTTTTTGTAATAAATAAATTTACCAAGAGAGAGTAAACAATGCATTGTTGGTGCGTTATCGGCAGCTCCCGTTACTCTTGCTTCTTCTTTGTCTCTAGTCCTCATATTTAATGGGTGATTTTTCTGACAAAGGGCTCTTTTTCATCATATTTAATGGGTGATTTTTCTGACAAAGGGTTCTTTTTCTGAAAAAGCTGTACTCTAGGTTGGTTGTATTTTGCGTGAACAGTCACCAAGTATGTCGGACATTTTCTGTTTCTATGTCTATCCTTGTGGCCATGTCACTAGTAAGGGTGCTGGAAGTAAACGTTTTATCTGGGCTGACGTTATCAACCTGATAGTCAAGAAGTCGAACCTTGGATTAACCACTGTCCTATCAGCAGGTACAAAGTACTGGTGCTCCTGTAATACCATTTGGTGAATGGATTCTGGACCATGCAGTAGCTTCTGGTCGGCCTAGATGACATACTAGTGGGTAATTGTTACGGCTTTACCTTATCATGTGCTACAAAAAATATATTTCTTCGTTCCATTTTTTTTTTCTCTTACTTCCCCTCTCTACTCTGCTCTAAGCAAGTCTGTCGACTTATTCCACAAATCCCAAAACTCCACCGTGAAAAGTTTCCGGGAAAAAAAAACAATGTAGACCCCCACTATCATTTTTCCTTCTCCAACATCAGGGGTCTATGTTTCAATGTTCCAAAGGTTGAAACCCATTTACAAGAGACTAAACAAGACCGACTATTTCCCTAGAAGAGTTTGGAATAAAAGGATACTCTAACTTGACATCCAAATCTGAACCTCCAAGTTCGCCATGGGCATGGAATATGTGCCTAAATTAAAGATGGCTTTCCATGCGGTAGGGACATCTCCAGAGAAGGTCTTAAATTAACCTATATGTGCTTCTGTGTAGTGCTAGTCGTTGCTCACACCACTGCATTTATATTTGCTCTCTATCGACCCCACAACAGTGGAGTGACTATCTTTAAGAGCATATCTGAGAAAATTGACCCCATTCTATCTGATCATCCTTCGGCTAACATTCACGTTTGTGGAGACTTCAATGTTCACAATGTGAAATGGTAAACCCACTCAAACAAGACAGATGATGAAGGGAGGTTCTGTCGCGATTTCTCCATTGCTTTTTCTCACAACTTGCCCTGAGCTATCTTCATCTTCCGTTCTGCACCCATTGGGATCTCTGACCCCTCTTTTGTATCAGTTAAAATTAAAACGAATTAAAACGAAATGTAATAAGTCCTCAGACGTACCTTGCCATCGTATATGTTATGGCGAGATGAGCAATTAACCGCTGGAACTTTTTATCGAAAGAACGTTATCACCGGTCACCGGTTGTGAGAGCCTTCCCTGGGCGGGAACACTTAAAAACGTAACACGCTGTCTCTGTAAATATTCTCAATAAACTTCTCTATTTCTTTATTACTTCAGAACCTCTTTATCCATTTATTTCCCTGGTGGAATACCTTTCTTGAATATCCTTTTATTACGGCCACCCACCGCAGGATATATCAGTATAGTATATCGATACTCTATGGCTGACTGGGATAGCTTCCGTACACTTATATCAGATCTACGTCTGCATTCCATGTTTTAAAAGGATGTGGAAAGGATGTGTCCTCTATAGTATCAGACCTGATGGAATGGTTAATTGTAGGTGTAGATATAGACCATTTCATATCCTCGAAAATATTCCAGCAAAAACTTAACAGCCAGTCGTGGTTCTCTCCGCTTTTTCTATTGCTTCCAACGTACAGATGTACTGAGGCTAAAGCCGTCCTCAGGACTGCTAGCAACCACTGTAAAAGAGTAATGAAGAACGCGAGAAAGTTGTATGCTCAGTCCGTCAAGTCCAAAGTGGCTGATGAACGGCTTTGTTCCTACCAGTTTTGTCAAATAGCAAATAGGATCCTGAACAGAAGTGTGTGCTCTATCCCAATCAATGGACCTGAGGTAATCTCGTCAGCATCACACAAAGCCAAACTCTTTGTCAAGAACATTGCAGCTAATTCTACCCTATGCTACGAAGGCCGCCAACCTCCCGTATTTCCTCCTATATCAGAAAACACTCTATGCGACATAGAAATATATGTGCGTGATGTTGCCAAGCTAATCAAAAATCTTGATTCCAGTAAAGCAACTGACCCTGATGGTATTCCAATTACAGTGCTGAAAACGTTTCAACCAGAACTAGCTCCCATGCTTAGAAAGCTGTTTAAGCGTTGTCTGAAGGAGAATTGCTTCCCAACACTCTAGAAAATCTCATCAGTGTGCCCTGAAGATCTCATAAGTCATCTCGCTCTCAGTACAGATCAATAAGTCTCCTGTGCGTCATGAGTAAGTTACTGGAATCTGTGTTAAAGAGAAGTAGTCAACCACCTCAGCAAAAATAACCTTCTTAGTGACATGCAATACGGTTTCCGTTCTGCTAGATCTGCAGTAGACGTGCTAACGGTTATATCTCATAGGATTAGTGAATCTCTCGAGAGAGAGGTTTCCTTTCTAGGGCAATTGCTCTTGACATATCAAAGGCCTTTGAAAGGGTATGGCATAAAGGTCTACTTCACGAGATCTCCAGCTATGGTATAGCTGAAGATGTCTTTTCAATTATTAAATCATTTCTTTCTGATAGGTTCATAAGAGTAGTGGTTGATGAGCAGAAATCAGAAGCTCATAGTATTAATGCTGGAGTCCCTCAGGAGTCCATTCTGGGCCCAACTTCTTCCTGATCTCCATCAATGATCTTCCAAATTATATCTTTAGATCATTCGTAGACATTTATGCTGATGACACTACCATCTATGACAGCACATCAAAGGCCGCAAAAAAACAAGTTCTCTCTTATTCTCCCCTCCTCTCTCTCTCTCTCTCTCTCTCTCTCTCTTTCTCCTCTGATTTTGAGCACGTGGTACAATAGTGGAAGAGGTGGCTAGTTATTTTTAATGTATCTAAAACCAACTCTCTTTATATCATCAACGTTCTGATCCCCATCTGGCATCAATTGAAATGAATGGCTCTCGTCTTAGTGAGGCTCCATGTTTTGACAAGCTTCTGGACTTGGCATTTACTCCTGATCTGAAATTGAACACGTATATCAAATCCATTGCCAAGGTCGCTGGAAAAATGGTGGGATTCTTCTATCGATGCAGTGGATATCTCACTGTGATGCAATTCTCTACCTATATAAACCAGGTACATCCAAGGATGGAGTATTATTGCCACATCTGGACAGGAGCTGCTTGAAATACCTTATAATGCCTTGACAGAGTTCAAAATAGACTTCGTGGCCTAATAAGAGATGCCCTTTTCTCTTCTCTGCAACCTCTCTCACAGAAGAGACGTTGCAAGCCTGTCTCTGCTTTATCGTTATTTTAATGAAAATTGCTCGTATGAGCTCCAATCTATGGTCCCTTCACCAAACATTCACGGGGAACACTCGTCTAGCTAAAAACACTGAATAATTTCCCTCACTCTTTATCTGTGCCTAAACCTGAACGTAGATTCCATGAAAAAAAAAACTTCTTCCTTAGAACTGCACACCTGTGGAACTCCCTTCTATTTGCATGCTTTCCAGCTGACTACAATATGGTCGTCTTCAAGTCCAATGTAAACAAGTTCCTGATGAGCCATCCTCTTAAGTAATCCAATTTACCAAAATTACACTTTTAACGATTACTATGATATTGTCCCTTTGGCTACTGTACACTCTTGAACTCTTATACTTGACTGGCCTCTGGGCCTTGATGTGGTGATTCCTTTGTAATATATATATATATATATATATATATATATATATATATATATATATCATAGGTTTTGGTTTCGGTTTCGGTTTCGATTAAAGCTGATGCACCCGAGTCATATCGATATATATTTTTTATTTTTAAAATCACAACTTGTTAATATATTTAAAAAAAAATCGATAGAACATTAGCTCTATAATAATATATACGAAATCTGCAAGAATTAAAATATCATATTTAAGCGTAGCTTACGACCGGGTTACGTCGGGCACCCCTGCTAACTAAGATAAAAATTTTGCAGTTTTAACAAAAAAAAAAGCTACAATAATATCAAAGCGTCTCCATTTACACTGAACATCTACAGAATGCCAACATCAATATATTATATATGAATGAGCCTCCTGTGGAATTTCCACAGGTCCCGCTAGTAAAACCTATTACAATTTGATGCAAACAGTTTCCAGAGAAAATAAAAGATGTCTAAAACTGACTGAATAATACGTAATACGTCATAAGTGTGTTAGGCAGTAGCAGTGATGTTTTTTTTTACATATCGATTGCCGATTGGACAAAGGCTCAAATAAATAGTTTCTCTCAGCCAATCACAGCACCAGTGCATCTCTCATCAAATACAAAAATACACGCGAAGAGACACACGCATATAAATATACATGATATACATACACATGTGCGTGTGTATATATATATATATATATATATATATATATATATATATATATATATATATATATATATACGAGCAAACAGTTAATAAAACATGTTAAAAAAAACACTTTGAAATGAGTTAAAAACATATTTAATTTGAAAAGGAAACACTAGATAAGTGGATAATGCTTAATCCGCGGAGTTTCGAAGAAATACTTTCCTTCTCATCAGAGGGTAGCAATTAACAAAATGCGGGATCGGATTTTGCATGCAAAAGTATTTGATGAAACAACAAGTAAGTCAAAGATCTTACTTGAAAACAAAAAACGTGAAGCAGAGGGAATATGGTGAAGAAAAAGCTGATTACACATGAATGGATAGTCTGGTGGAAGATAAATAATCCAGTGACGGTAAAATCCAAATGTAAAACTTCAAGAAAGTTAATTGAATTTCCATTTGCACAATTAAAATCCAAGGAAATCCCGTAATTGGAAGAAGATGGTCCATAATAATCCAAAGGCAGAAATCCATGGAATAATTCACAAAAATGTGTACAAGGAAAGAAGGAAAAGATTCCAATAATAATAAAAGAAAAATAAGATATGCTTTTCACTCTACTTTCAGTATATATATATATATATATATATATATATATATATATATATATATATATATATATATATATATATATATATATATATTGTGGGAGTTTGTTTGTTTATGCAACCATTTTTAATTTCCCGTGAGAATGAAACAAGGACGCATCTGCGTAGTTTACTTGCAATAGAAATTATTATATATATTACTTTCGCTTCCTTCAACAAGGATTTGCCCCTTATGAAAATTTATAAAAACCTCTTAATATCGTAATGCGAAGTTCTGGTTGCTGCTGTTGAACACTATTGGACTAAGCTCACTGTGTATGCCTACCGATTTAAAAAAAAATCCTCATGTTAATTTATGGTGGCTTAACAGCTGAATACCAAACTGTAGACTCAAAATGACTCTAGAACTGGGTTCGAATCTTTCAACCGGCAGTAATTATCTTTTCTTACACTAAAGATTGTTTAAGCACTCTACTTCCGATATATATATATATATATATATATATATATATATATATATATCCGCCTATATCTAAAAACAAAAATGACGCCGCCAAAAGTAAACACATTTGTAAATCAGGTAAATCAATAAACCAGCTACAGTGGATGTTGTTTTTTATAGACATTTAAACAATCATGTTTGTATGGAGGACAGATTATCAATTATTAGAAAGAAACCAATCGCCTCTACAATCCACAATGCACTCACAAGCGATCATATAATTCAATTGCAGAAACAAAAAGACGGATAATTCCCACATACATAAAGAAGAGGTCAGAATAAACTGGTATGTGGATATAAATCTTATTGTTATTGTTATAGCAATCAAAAGCAAAAGGAGAAATAACCCCAATAAATAAAGTAAGAGTTATCACCCTTTCATAGATTCTAAAGAAAAAGACTGGAGAGTTCCAATAAAATATAAATAAATCTTATTGTTGTCTTCGTCAATGTCTGCTTCTTTACGTTATTTATGTTGTGCGGTGTATCTGTAAGGTACCACACTCGTATTTTACATTCCCGCCAAAACTGAGGTTACGGATTCCACACAAATTCGTGTAGAGTCACGCATGTTTTTTTAAATATTAATTATTTATTTATTTATTTATTTATTTATTTATTTATTTTTAGATTTGCAGCTAGTGATAACGTGCGCCTTTATTTCTACGTCGTGGTCAATAAAAATTACACAACGGTGTTAACTGAACTTATTCCTAGTAAAAGTTAAGAAATAATAAAAACATGTCTGTTCCAAAGAGCCTGGACAGAATGTATCGTATGTGTGTTGTCTCTGAAGGAAAGGAAAAAAAAGAGTGGCACTGTGTTTGGGTTTTTATAGTACGTATGAAATTTCGGGACTGAATATTTCTTGTGCTCTTATTGGTTTTTAAAATCAGAGCTGATTTGAGCTTTTGTCCAATATAAAGTCGTTACGTAGAAACAATTTTCGTTGGCGTTTCTACTTCTAGCATCTGCTTCTATCTTCACTCATGACTTTCGTAGTTTCTTGCTTAAGTAATACTTCAGTTACCCTTATGTCACCTCCTCCTCTTATCTTACCATTAGTAATGTGCGTCTGTATGCGTGTGTATTTGCATTTGTGTTTCTCTCGCCTGTTTCATTTTAATTTAGTCGAAGTTTTCAAATCAAAAGATTTCTTCCTGAGGCTTACACTTGATCTCTACATGAGATGCATAGATATTTGAATATTCCAGTAAAGTTCTCTTCTATCTCTCGCACGTTCGAAAAGAAATTTGCAACATTCATTTTTCCTCTCCCCTTTTGACCACTTAACTACGTTATAGTATACCTTTCTTTTGATCTCTTGGTCTTATTTGTGTGGCAGCAAAAGCGAATACTCGCGGCATAATACTTTGTATATCTTTGGTTTATGAGATTATTGCTGATTGGTTACAGCGATCAACTTCCTTTCTGATTTGCCCAGTCAGAGACCATCTCTCTCTGAGTGCATAAAAGGTTAAACCCGTTGCATTTCTCCCTATTTTCCCCACTGCTATCGCCTGACAGTACACTTCTTTGTTGGGGCACAACTTCGCTCGGGCCCTTTGGCCCCGGGGTGGCAAGAAGACAAACAAGCTAACATGGTTACCGCCGCACACAGGTTTTAAAACGGTACGTCTTCCTACAGGACTGTCTCTAAATATGAACTTTCTCCGATATTAACCCTTTCTCAATGCCTTTTTTTTTTAATTTTCTTATCCCTTTGTTTTTGCTGGGGATAGGGCATTCTACCGAATGCCAAACATTCTCCCACTACTTTAATTAGTCTAACCGAGAGATCTTTTTAAGAGTCTAACCGTCCCTTTAAGTGCGTTTGTATTTCTCTTGCACTTGGTTCACCGGGTATATTCGCCCAGATAGTTTTTGAAATTCTTTTTCATTAGCCCGGTTGCTCCTATGATGACTGGAATGATGTACATCTTAAGATTCCAGTTTCTTTTTACATAAATCCTTGGTATTTTGTTATTTTCTCTCTCTCTCTCTCTCTCTCTCTCTCTCTCTCTCTCTCTCTCTCTCTCTCTCTCTCTCTCTCTCTCTCTCTCTCTCAGCTCTGTTAAGGTCAACATCATTAGGGACGCTTACTTCAACTAAGCTTGCTACTTTTTCTCTCTTGTCTCATATGACTATGTCAGGTTTAATAGCGTCGTTTTCTAGGTATGCAGCTGAAGGAATTTTTCAGTCATAGTGGATGGTGTATGACTTATTTCCAACTGTTTTTTTCTGGTAAACATGTTCCCAAAACTTGCTCCTACATTAGATATTCAAGTTTTTACAGATTTTCCAGTGGAGATATTTACACACTCCATTGTGTCACATTGTATAATAGCCGTCCCCCTACACAGGACTTTAGAACTGGATGTCAGGTGACTCACACTCTCTACTTCTGTGTGGCAGAACCCGCGCTTGTTGTTCTTGCTGAGACCACTCACCAATCCTTGTATAAGCCTGTGTCGAATAGTCGACACTGACTTATACGAGGATTGGTGCATCGAAGATAGTATCTAGTAAGTTCTCTCTCTCGTGTGTGTGTGTGTGTGTGTGTGTGTGTGTGTGTGTGTGTGTGTGTGTGTGTGTGTGTGTGTGTGTGTGTGTTTTACTAAGTTGCAGTGGATGACCAGAACACCTAATGTTACGTTGTTCGAATAGTGCTAACATTACACTCACTCACGGAGTTGTTCTGCTTGCAGGTGTGAAATTAGAACCGTCGATTGCCTTAACCGGTTGACAAACAGAAGCTAAACACCTATGTGTGTTCTTTGTATATTTGTTTGCATGCGTAGTCGAGTGCACGTGGTTTAGGACGTGTGAAGAGACAGGTGAAGCTTTTCTCGGCAGCATAAGTACTAAGCAAATCAATATTGAGATTGTCTGCAATCTAGAAATTCACTGAAGAGGACGACATATAATGGTTGTCATCTCGCTCGCCTCTGTGCAAGATGAACAAAATAAAAAAAAAAATAGGAAAGAATTTCTTAATTGAATTATTTTGCCTTTCGACATAAGGGCCGGGAAGCTCTACTTGGAGAAAAAAAAAAAAAAGAAAGAGGAGGTTTCTGCCGATTCCTTCACCTCCCAATTTAGCCTCGTCACAATATAAATGAATCACCTGCTAAACACATGACTAACACAAAATGTAAGAACAGATTCTACGGAAACAACAATTAGAGTTTTAATAATTTTCTAGATTATATTTTTCTGGTAGCCATTTTTTTTCTTTTCTGTTTCTACATTATTCATATTTTACACTCATTTGTAAATCGAAAAAAAAAACAGGGTTTGTGTGTGTGTGTGTATGTGTGTGTGTGTGTGTGTGTGTGTGTGTGTGTGTGTGTGTGTGTGTGTGTGTGTGTGTGTGTGTGTCCGTAAATTCATCATTCCATTATTCTATTATTCTATTGATCCGTTATTATTTTAGTTTGTTCTTCCCTTAAACTATTAATTATTTCTTAGTCCGTTAGTTCGTTGTTAGAAATACAATATATCCTTTCAATGTAATTTTTGAAGTAAAATATAATCTATAATATAAATCTCACCTGTCTGTTTAGATGTATGTATGTATGCATAAAACTTAACTTTCAACAGAAGCTACGGATTTTTAAAAAATCGGTATCATTTTGAAGCAGGACTCTTCGGACGACAAATATCGAAAAATTGGCCCAAAACATTAATTCATTTGCCTTCAATTTAATCGATATAAATACAATATAAAATAATATCAATATAAATTAATATAATATATTAATTCAATACATTGAATTGTTTAATGTCTTATCTAAAAAACTTCGATTTAATCGACATTAGTATAATATAAAATAATATTAATTTAAATTAATATAATATATTAATTTAATACATCGAATGGTTTAATGCCTTATCTAAAACAACTTCAATTTAATCGATATTAATATAATATAAAATAATATTAATATCGAATGCTTTCATATCTTATTTTAAAACAACTTCAATTTAATCGATATTAATATAATATAAAATAATGTTAATTTATATTAATATAATATAATAATTAAATACATCGAATGGTTTAATGTCTTATCTAAAACAACTTCAATTTAATCGATATAAATACAATATAAAATAATATTAATATAAATTAATATAATATATTAATTCAATACATTGAATTGTTTAATGTCTTATCTAAAAAAAACTTCAATTTAATCAATATTAGTATAATATAAAATAATATTAATTCAAATTAATGTAATATATTAATTCAATACATCGAATGGTTTAATGCCTTATCTAAAACAACTTCAATTTAATCGATATTAATATATAAAATAATATTAATATAAATTAATATAATATATTAATTCAATACATCGAATGGTTTAATGTCTTATCTAAAACAAGTACAATTTAATCGATATTAATATAATATAAAATAATATTGATATAAATTAATATAATATAATAATTCAATACATCGAATAGTTTAATGTCTTATCTAAAACAACTTCAATTTAATCGATATTAATATAAAATTTTGTTAATGTCGAATGGTTTCATATTTTATTTAAAACAATTTCAATTTAATCGATATTAATATAATACAATATAAGATATAAAAATGTTAATATATATTGATATATGTTAATTTAATAAATCAAAATGATTTATGCCTATCAAAAACAACTTCAATTTAAAAAAAAAAAGGAAATAGTGCACGAATAACGCGTCAGATAAATTTATTTTTGTAAATGTATTTCATAAATCGGTCTCACATTTTTTTTTTTTTTTTTTTTGCTCAAGTTTACCCCTTACAATGCATATCGCCACTTGAACTATTTAGGGGAATGTATAGGAAAGATTTACAAGATGTTTGTTTATGTTACATTTAAACTTCTGCATATCAGTACAGCCAGCGAAGCAGGCGGCAGGAAGAGAATTCCAAAGTCCAACTGTTCGAGGGAACAAACTATTAGAATAGAAAGCTTTCTGGCATTTAGGGACAACAGTAAAGGGGTGAAATCTTATTGCTAAGCGGATTTGTCGGGGCTACAAGTCAAAGGCTGATTGGGAAGCCATCAGGGAGCTCATCAGAGATGCCCCATGGCAAAATATCTTTACTCTTCCAGCGGAACAGTGTGCAAATGACACCACTGAATGGTTCAAAACTGCTATTGAAGCACATGTTCCCGCACGGAAATTCTATAGCAAGCCCCACTCCCCCCAATGGTTTACTTCTGCTTGTGCAGCTGCCATTTGTCAAAGGCAGCATGAGTTCCGCAGATCCAACCGACATAAGTCCAGCTCAAATAAACAGAAGTTTATAGAAGCTAGAAATAATTGTAAGAGAGTGATAGAGACAGCTAAGACGGATTACTCTGAAACCACCAGAAAACGCATCGAAGCACAGAAATTAGGAACCCGGGATTTTTGGAAAATCTACAACAGCGTAGTAAATAATGGACAGTCAACTATTCCCCCACTATCAAACGATCATGAGGTTGCTTGCACGGCAACTGACAAGGCTAATCTGCTTGCCAGTCGGTTTGCCTCAAACTCCACACTGAACTTGGTACACCACTCACTCCCTGATTTTCCTCTGCGAACAGACGCCTCACTAGACGATTTGAAAATCACCCCTTCTCAGGTACATGCTATTATAAAAAACCTAGACACCTCAAAAGCATGTGGACCAGATCTCATCCCGGCTGTGCTATTAAAAAAATGCTCTGCCGAGGTTGCTCCAGTTCTGTCCAAACTTTACAATAAATGCCTTAACGAATCTTGTTTTCCCAACTGCTGGAAAACCGCCTCTGTGGTACCAGTCTTTAAAAATTCTGGTGAAAGAACTGACCCACTAAATTATCGCCCCATTAGCCTCCTCCCGCTTTTCGCCAAAATATTTAGTCCTTAGTTAATCAAGCCCTAGTCCAGCACCTAACAGCTGCTAAACTCCTGACTGACAAACAATATGGATTCAGGCAAGCCCGTTCAACAGCAGATATCTTAACTGTAGTTTCCGAACGTATATACCGTTCATTGGATAAAACAGGGGAGAGTAGAGCGGTGGCCCTCGATATATCTAAGGCTTTTGACAAGGTATGGCACGATGATCTTCTAAGGAAAATTAGATCATATGGAATCACTGGAAGAATTCATAATTTAATTAAATACTTCTTAAGTAATAGAAAAATCAAAGTTGTCCTCGACGGTTGTACATCCAAACAATGCGACATAAATGCGGGAGTACCTCAGGGGTCTATCCTTGGACTTCTATTATTCCTGATATTCATAAACGACCTCCCTGATAAAATTGTTTCGGAGATGGGTATATTTGCCGATGACACCACTCTCTATAACAGATATGAGGGGAAAACAAATGAACACATATCCAAGGAAATGGCAGAAACACTAGAGGATGACCTCCAATCCGTAGTGGAATGGGGACAAAAATGGTTGGTCACATTCAATGCTGCTAAGACTAAGCTTGTTTCCTTCAATAACTACAAGAAACCTTCTCTACCACCAATAGCAATGGCCAAGAACACATTACCTGAAAGTACTTCTTTTAAACTCCTCGGCCTAACGTTTACAGGGAATATGAACTGGAATAGATACATTGAGAGCATTGCCAAGGCTGCTGCAAGGAAGGTTAGCTCCCTCTACCCTACTAGAAAACTACTTACGCCTGACAGTATCCTATACCTCTATAAGGCAACCATTCGCCCATGTATGGAGTACTGTTGTCACATCTGGGCTGGTGCATCTGCTTCTTGTCTCTCGCACCTGGACAGGGTTCAAAAGAGAGTCGCCAACCTGATAGGTCCTGAACTGTCATCTAGGCTTCAGCCTCTGTCCCATCGACGAGATGTTGCATCCCTCTGCCTGTTCTACAAATACTTCAATGGTGAATGCTCTGACGAACTGCAAACACTTGTACCTCCCCGACCTAACTACTCCCGACAAACCCGACAAGCTACTAAGTCTCATCCCTTTACAGTAGAGATCCCTAGGTGCAAGAAAGCCTTTTACTCCAATAGTTTCTTCCCCAGAACTGCGGGTCTTTGGAACTCCCTTCCGGGATTCTGCTTTCCCAACTGCAATGATATGCAGAAGTTCAAGTGTAATGTTAACAAACATCTTTCTACTCATCTCCCTTCATAATGACCCCGCTAATTAAGTCTCTGATAGTAGCCCCCTGCTTCAAAGTGGCACTGTGCCTTGTTTGTGGTGAAAATTGAATAAAAAAAAAATAAAAAATAAAAACATTCCTTTAAAGTATTTATAAAACAGGCAGAGTGATGCAACATTGCGGCAATGGGACAGGGGCTGGAGCTTAGTTGTATATCTCGTTACATTCACGAATGAAAAAAAACATATTCTAATACAGTTTTATGTCTATGCAATCGATGCCCAATGCTTAACTAATTTGCATATTGCTTTGCAAAACGAACTATCATTAATTTAATCAGTTTTGTTTTCCGTTTCTTCTGCTCGATATTTATTTTCATTTTACTATTGTCCACGGTGTTATTGACGGATATTTTCTATATTGTGGGTAAATGCTTAGGATTTTAGGTTGGAGGAGTCTTTCGGTCAACTTACTATTGGTGGATGCTATTCCATGTGTTCTCTTTTTTCTTTTCTTTCTTTTCTTTCTTTCTTTTCTTTTTCAGGGGTACCGTTGGGTCCTGAGCACACCTTCTATATTTTAAACACTTAAATATTTCTACCTTTAAAAAAAAAAGGTCGAAGGTCTCCTACTCCAAATTTTCAGGCGTAGATGACATGTTGTCATTTCAAGTAAACAACGCCGTGTCATTTGTCTTCATCAAATTATCAAACTGAAGTAGATTTTCACTGGAATGCCGGTCCGTACAAATGACAGAAACACGCTCAGAATTGTCATGAGAATAAAATAAACATAAACTTATAAAACTTCTGCATTTGCTTCTACGATTATTCATACTCGACCACATGTGGGGCTTTTATTTCGAATGATCGGCCCCTTAAAAGATCTCTGTCTCATTAGTGATCATCTTTCCAGAAGTGCCCATTCAGAAGCGTCAGTCTGCCCATCCTTTAACCATACACATCACTCGTCCAGATTCAAGAGGAATTTAATGATAACTCCCCTCTCTCTCCCTTTCTCTCTTTGTGTGTGTATATATATATTATGTATATTTTGTGTGTGTGTATATATATACATATACATATTGTGTGTGTATATATTGTGTGTATATATATATATTGTGTGTATATATTGTGTGTATATACATTGTGTATATATTGTGTGTATATATATTGTATGTGTGTATATATGTATATATGTATGCATATATGTATTGTGTATATATATATATTGTGTGTGGTGTATATATATATATATATATATATATATATATATATATATTATGTATATATGTATTGTGTGTGTATATATATTGTGTATATATATTGTGTATATATATATATTGTACATATATATATTGTGTGCATATATATATATTGTGAGCATATATATTGTGTGTATATATATATTATGCGTCTATATATATTTTTTGTGTGTATATATATATATAATATAAAGCTGAATGTGTGTGTGTGTGTGTGTGTGTGTGTGTGTGTGTGTGTGTGTGTGTGTGTGTGTGTGTGTGTGTGTGTGTGTGTGTGTGTGTGTGTGTGTGTGTGTGTATACAGGGTGCCCACAAAGTCTGGTTACATAATCTACAGGATGGACATCCTATATATATATATATATATATATATATATATATATATATATATATATATATATATATATATATATATATATATATATATAGCGTTCTAACCTGTAATTACAGAGTTATTATGAATTGAAACAGAAAAATTAAAAAATAGTGATTTATGAATGTGTTTTTCGTAGGTATATTTAATAATACTGATTTTTTTTAATTTAATTAAATTAAATTTATCTATTTGTTAGTAGAGATGCAGTTTTGTGTCATATCAGAACGATGTAGCGAGAACTGGAGTAGTTGGTAGGTTTCAGGAATACTCATGGTTTCTGTCTAATTTTGAGAGACAATTGATATCCACTATAAGACTGTATGTGCGTGTAATTCTAATTATAAAGTGGTAGTTGCGTAATCCACAACCGCACCTCTCCTGAACGGCAGTGCTTGATTCCAGTGGAAAGCAGAAATCCAGGACGATTGGAAAAAACATCGAGATAAACGGAGAACACATGCAGCATGTAGTATTCTCAAATGGTCACCCATGTTAGTACTGACCAGGCTCAACGTCGCTCAACTTCGGTGATCTAACGGGAACCAGTGCATTAACGTCATTAGGGAATAAAGTAATCATAAAAAGTGTAGAAAAGTGTTAGGGATGGATCCCGAAGTGATAAACGCGTACACATTGCCTAAATGTGTTTGATCCTGTCTAATGTCGTGCTCGGAATGCATGTTATTTGTTTTGGAAAGGGTAGGAAATGATTTAATATCATTGAAACAAAGCGCGGACGTGCGTATGCAAAGCATTCGAAATTACCTCACCGGTAGGGAAAAAGAAAGACTATAAAAAAACGGACGATCACGTTAGAGACGAAAATGACGTTCAAGAGCAGGTTCGAGATCACGTTCAGAATCACGTTTTATTTGTGGAAATCATCCGGAAATAAATGACGTTGTTACAAAAGAAAAGAAGTCAAGTTATTACTTGTCTTATATTCCCTGCGACGTATTCTATCTACAACGTGTTGGGTCTACGTGTGCAAAGGCGTGTACTACGTTACATTATTATTAGTTAGAGAAAAAAATAGTATTATTAATGCTATTTTTAATCTGATTCTGCAATTTATTCTAATATTATATTGACATATTTTTGACGTCTTCCTTGCCAATGGATTACCCTGAAGCGAAGATGAGATGAGATTGCTAAAGCATGTGCTATATTTAGAAATCCCATTAATCATTGTTAAGTCACATTTGCCCCTAAGTTTTCTCTCTAGTAAAGTAGTTAAACCTAAGGATTTCAAACTAATCTTATGGTCTATATCATTTAATCCTTTTATTATTTTAGTCACTTTTCATTGTTAAGTAACTATTCCGCTGGGTTGACTTCTGACCTTTATAGTGTCATTCAAACTCTTCCACCCAAACTCGGTCCTTGTTGCGTAACAATACAAGTGCTTATCAAGAATTATCTTTTGAGCAAGTTTGTTATTAATATCACTAAGATTGTACATTACTCTTATTTCGCTTAAGGAAACTACGTAACAACCAGTTTTTATTTATTTATTTATTTATTTATTTATGGCTCTCGAACTTGGCATTGTCTGATATTTAAGAAAATGTGAAAATCGCTGACATTTGGAAAATTGTTTTATTTTCTTCTGTTTTTATTTTATCCCAGCCAAAATGAAATCTCTCTTGGAATTGGGGAATGAAATGCAACTAAATATATCTCAACAGCACTAAGTTATGTGAACAGAATTATATCTTTATAAAGTAAGGTATATGTATATGCTAATATACAAAGTAACCAAAAAAAAGTTGTGTCCGTTTTTTTAAGGAAAAAAAAAAAAAAAGAAAACGCTTTAAAGTACGCACAACTTATATTCAGTTTTTGTAGTAATCGCCATCGGCATTCAGCTCCTTCTGTCAACATGGACATAGATGTGGTGCAAAACTGTTCTGTCCGGGAGAAATTAATTTTACCTCTTCTGGGACGGGTATTCTTTTTCTTAAGGTATATGAACAAATATAGCGAAGAGCAAACGGAGTAGCTATCCGCCTTACGATTACGGAATGGAAACACTTCATGTTTTCTTGAGCTTCAATTTGAACTGTCCTTATATACTTGCTTCCCCACAGAGGCAAAGTTAGACACAAGATCAGGTTTTAATGTGCAGAATATCCGGTTCTCACAGAAGTGACACTTTGGATGGGACGTGCAAACTAACTCACGAACGTCGTGAGTTCGATCCTTACCAGGTGCCTCCTACTTGTTTTATGCTAAATTAAGTAAATGCTCTATGACGTACTATTGTGTTTTTTTGTGTTTTGTTTTTGTTTTGTTTTTTTACTGGTGGATCACTACTTATCAAGGCCAAGAGCCGCTCAGGAATATGGGTTAATGAGACTGAAATGATTACCAGCCGAAAGATGACGAACACTCAACGGTATAAACTAAGTTTCTTTACATATGGAGCAGTGTAGGATAATTATTTGTTGTCATTGGATTTGAAGATGACTGTGCTGTAATCTGAAGGGAATCAGTACCGTGGTGATGTGCTCCACAAACAGGAAGCCCTTACATGGAAGCCCTGACCTTGGAATTTCCGGATAGCGTTAGGCATATGCCTTTAAAAAAAGAAAAGAAAATCCCGTTTTAGTAGCAAAACTAGTTTTTGCTATGTCTGTCTTAGTAGAAGGAACACAAGATTAGCGCTCAGTCGGGCAATTTCGACAAAAATAACGATAGAGTAGAAAAAGACTAGTAATGTCTCTTCTATGAGAAAGGGACTCTAAGGAATAGAAGAGACTAACCATAACCCTAACCCACACACTACATTTTGAAGTCAATTAATGGGTCACCGCTTATCAAGACCAAACACCACTCAATGATAAGGATTAATAAGGAATAACTGTCGTTTGATTAAAACCTTATGAAAGGATTGCAAATGATTGATGGAATGGATTAAATATGTGTGGAAACAGTTCATGACAGAAATTTGTTTACATTGCATTTGAAGACGACCATGTTGTAATCTGTAGCAAAGTGTTTTAATGTGATCCATAGATATGAAGTATTTGCAAAGAGGTTTTGTTCATGGAAATTTCACCTGATGCTAAGCACACGGAGAAAGAAAAAAAAATTTCGTTGTTGTAGAAAAACGAGTTTTTGCTGTGAATGTCTTACAAGGATGTACCAGAGATTGGATCTCAGTCGAGTACATTTCATGGAAATTTACGATAGGGTGTATAAAGGCTAGCAACGTCTCTCCTGTGAGAAAAAGGCTGTAAGAAAAAGAAGAGATCACCTTCTACTAGATTGTGAAGTGGATTTTGTACTCTGTTGTCATGTGAGTACATTTTCATCGTGAACGTATTAAGATATTACAATTTATTGTAATATTATTAAAAATGTGTAATTGTTACTATTAAAGACATTACATTGAAATTTGAATATAAAAATGTTCTTTTTCGAGGGCTTCTAGAATGTCTAAGTTGTGGTGTTCCATTTGGAGCGTTTCTAGAACTTTCCATTCACCAAAACTATAAAAGAACGCTGATGGCATCATCTATTCAGTTAGTGAGTCAGTTTCAGTCGTTACGTCGCTTCAGGTTGTCAGACGCTGACTAGATTAACACCGGCCAATATTTCCTGAGATCCTAATCTGGTCGAAAGGAATCTTATAAAAGGAATCAATTACAATCAACCCTCAAAGAAAACTGAACACATTTTGGTAATTATAAAGATTTTCTGACCTCCTCTCTGATCAAAGAAATATTGTTATTAATCCTCAATTACTCATTCTTCTAAACGTAAACTAAACTTGTTTTATCGCTATTTCCATGGCAGGTGCTCGTCTGAACTCCAATCTCTGGTCCCCCCCCTCGCCAATCTTTCACGAAAAACACCCGTCTAGCTGAATCCACTGTGAAAAATTTCCCCCACTTTGTATCTGTGCCTAAATCAAAACGCGGATTCCATGGACAAGGCTTCTTTCTTAGAACTGCACGCCTGTGGAACTCTGTTCCGTCTGCCTGCTTCCCACCGGTCTACAGCTTGGATGTCTTCAAGTCTAACGTTAACAAGTTCCTGATGAACCGCCCCCTTAAGTAAACACTTCATCGGATGTCCACACTAACGTAATGTACTTGCAATAACCCTTATCCCTGAGTGGCTTCCGGGCCTTGATAAGTGGTGATCACTTTGTAAAAAAAAAAAAAAAAGACTGGATTAAAAATTTGCTTATCTCCCTTAGACCATAGATATTTTTGTTTCTTTGTTTTTATGTACAATAAATACTTTTTTATTTTTCTTTAAACTCTGAGTTTTAGTTTTATTTTAATATATGTTGCACGTTTTATACCGTTTAATACCGTTTGATACCCCTAGACTCAAACACGCAACGTCTGTGAAGGTAGGAAAAGAGTGCTCTGAGCTGCACCGCCTCCATATGTGACGGCAATACATCATCCGAAGGCATACCTGACTTATATATAGGTAGTAGATCGTTGTGGTGTCAACGAGGAAGGATTAGGAAATTTATTTGGAAAGTATATTACTCTATTCGATGAATATCTAATTGTGTAGTAGGTTTATCCTATGACTTTTTTGCCAACGAGAAAGAATAACTTAAAAACGTCGTTTATAGCAATCGATTTCTCGATGTTAGTATGTCTTCTAGTTTACATACGACATCAATTTATTTATGCCTCTTGTTTTAGTCAATTATCTATATATTAATAGGATAGCGTGTGCGTTATTTATCTTGTGGCTTACACTTACATCCGAGTGACTGTCATTTAATTGTTATGGACTTCCATTTCTTGTAATAAATAATTTCATCAAGAATTCTTCATAAGTTTTGGTTTCGGTTTCGATAACAGCTAAAAGAACTCAAGTTATATATATATATATATATATATACATATATATATATATATATATATATATATATATATATATATATATATATATATATATATAATGCTCCCTATCTTAGGTTGAGCATATTGGGAAGTGATATACAAACTACCATTAGCGTCTTAAGCGATGCTCTTTGTGTAAATAAATTGAGCTTAGATATTTGGACAATGTCAAAAGATTGTAATTCACTGCCCGCATAGTAGCAGCCGCATAGTGCAACGGTTAGAAACTCCAACTTGTTTGAGCGGTCGGGTTTCAATCCTGGCTTGAGGTAGTTGCTTGTCTAGCCGCACTGCTGAGCTGTGAAACAGCGAAACAGTACTGTATGTGAATATATATATATATATATATATATATATATATATATATATATATATATATATATATATATATCATAAGTTTTGGTTTCTATTCACGTTAATGCACCAAAGTCATATGGATATATTTTTTTTAATTTTGAAATCGCAACTTTATAATATATAAAAATCGATAGAACATTAACTCTATAATGATATATATGAAATCTGAAAGAATTAAAATATCATACTTAAGCATACTTTATGACCGGGTTATGCTGGGCGTCCCTGCTAGCTTAGATAAATCTTTTTGCAGTTTTAACAAAAGAGCTACAATAATATTAGAACGTCTCCATTTATGCTAAATACCTACAGAATGCCAACATCAATATATTACATATGAATACGTCCCCTGTGGAATTTCCACAGGTCCCGCTAGTCTCGTATTAATTTTAAAAGAAAAAAACTCATAGTATATGATTATGCAGAATAAATCTTCCTAAATATTTCTTCAGGGAGGCCTATAATTATTACAGTAAATGTTATATTTCAACCTTGTGTCATGCACGCTGAAAACCAAGTTGCCATAATCGTTACAGAAACATTAAAGGTCACAAATTATATCCATACCTTGCTAATTGCTTGTTCTCCTCTTGTGGGTGCCTCTGCGTGGGTCACCCAGACTGAATGATTCTTATCTGAAATCATTAGTATTTATACTTTCAAAAGGATTAAGTCGACTCAAGAATGATGGAAAACAGAACGGGTTTATTTGTTCCAAATCACTGACCAGTGAGTTGAGAGAAAGAAAAAGAGAGAGAGAGAAAGGTAACCACTGTTTAATCATATTTTGCCAGCTTATTTCAATTTTCATGTCTACGTGTGTAGTGCTTCAAAACGGACTGGCACTTTCCCTCTCCCACTCTCTCTCTCTCTCTCTCTCTCTCTCTCTCTCTCTCTCTCTCTCTCATAAAGCCATATGACATATCTGTTTCTATTAATTTCCATATTCCCATAGCTTAATAATTCTCACCTCGAATACAGCAAGATGTTCATGACTGACCTTTCATTTCCTGCTATTTCCAACTAATATTAGTGTTGGGACGATTAATTGGAATCAGGAATTGGAAAAATTGCAACTTTTGGTGGTATCGATATTGGAATCGGAAAAATGCGTGCCTATTTTCCGATGCCAAAAATGATTCCTTTATTTATCTCTTTTTTTTTTTTATTTGATTTTGTTTGAAAGAAAATCTTCCACTGCTGGTAGAAATAATAAAATAATAAATATTTATTAATTTTAACCTACCAGTAAAGCTAAAAGCTATAAATCACCCCACAAGTGTGTTTTTTTACATTTCGAGAAAATATATGCACATTTAACTCGTGTTTTTACTGTAATCCAGACAAAATAACAACTTTATAGTTAAATATTTAGAGATTTATAAAGAATCGGAATCGGGATTGGTAATTGTATTGGAATCAGGAATTTAGTACGGAATCGGTAATTGTATCGGAATCGGAAAATATATTGGAAGCGTCCCATCACTACCCAATATCTTACATAAGTCATGTAATTACTTTTTAATTCAACCTATTTCTAAAATTATTTGCATTGGATGAGGCAATTTATTCAAAAAGTATATTACTCTATTCGATGAGTATCTAATTGTGTAGTAAGTTTAGTTTTTGACGTCTTTCTTGCCATTAAGTTATCAAAGTATTTACAAATGGGTCAGCGTTTATCAAAGTCCAAAAGGCGATTCAAGGATAAGAATTACTGATTTTAACAGCTAGATGGTCAGATATCGATAGGATTCGTAACGATGTTTTGTAACTGATCAGAAACTGATCATTTAAGAAGACGTCTCAACAAGAATTTTTTTACATTGAACTTGAAGTTTTATAGTCAACCGAGAAGCATCCTCATGCCACTGTGATCTACAGATGTGCAGTTCTGGGAAATAAACTGTTCTTGAAAGTTCCCCTTAATTCTAGGTACACAGCGGGAGAAAGGAGATGTTAATAAAGTGTGTTGCATAACTATATCCATTAATCCTGGCGAAATCATTCTGCCTAGCAAAGTAGTTAAACCTAAGGATTCCAAACTAATCTTGTGATTGAGGTCCTGTAATAATTTTATTAGTTTTGTTATTTTTTCTTTTCTTTTTTTCTTTTTTTACATCTTCTTATGTTAATATTATGTTAATATTATATTATATACATAATATATATATATATATATACATATATATATATAATATCATATATATATATATATATATATATATATATATAATATTATGTTAATATTATATGCCTATTCCCAGAGGACATCTTTGGAATATGTACTGTACAGTTTTGTTTTTGTTTCTCGTTACGTTCATCACTCATATCACTAAGATTCTCTGGAAAAATTTATCAAAAATGACATTTTTGCAAAAAAAAAAAAAAAAAAAAAAAAAAAAAACTGTACTGAATCCAACAAAAAGACGGCCAGAAATCAGTTTCACATGCCATTGTGTATATAAAAATGGCCATAGATGTTCCGTACTTTTTCGGATGTTGCACAGCATAATCGCGTTATGAGGTTGCTTTTTTTTTCTAAAAAGTTCGAAACGAACAGAAACATCAATAGGTCTCGTAACGATGTTTGTAACTGGTCAGAAACCAATTTTTTTAGAAGATGTCTCAACAAGAATTTGTTTACATTGAATTTGAAGTTTTATTCATCAACCGAGAAGCATTATCGTATCACTGTGTTCCACAGATGTGCAATTCTAGAAAATAAACTTTGTTCATGGAAATTATATTTGATACTGGTGTGTAAATAAAGTGAGGTAACCTTCGGTAAATTTTTAATATTCAGTTCTCTCCAACCAATACATTATTAACCCAGTGAATTTTTGCTCCAGGCCCTGAACATTTTAGTAATATTTTTTATTTCTATGATTTTCACAATACAGCTGTATTTAGAATTATACTTTTTTTTTCGCTGAAAATTAATATATCCACAATGATGCAACATCTATTATGTAAAGAAAAATTGTAATTGTGTATTTGTTGAAAACTACACACTACTGCACTTGCAGATTTTACATGGTTAGATTCAGTGACCTTCCCTCAACCTAGTTATGATTTTTAAAAAAATACTGTAATAATGTATTCTTTTGGGTTCATTATGGACCACTTTAATGATTGTAGGTCACAAAATTACTTCTACACATTCTTTACTCGTAATTATTAAAAATAAAAAAAATAAATAAATAAATAAACTGAAACTAGGTCAAAGAGCCATTTAGTTTTCTTTTCTTTTTTTTCTTTCTTTCCTTTTTTCTTTGTTTCAGTAAACTGGGCAAATTACGAGGACGACGTGGGGCAGTCAGAAAGAGAGGAGTAAGGAATATAAGCGAGAAAGAGAGAGAAGAAGAAGAAGAAGAAGAAGAAGGGAGACAGAAGTTTTAAAATAAAAATATTATACACACTTTTCAAAATTTTTCTTTTGTTATTTATGCCCCCCCTCCTGGTGGGGGAGCGCCAGGTAGCCTTCTTAATAAATAAATAAATGATCTTAACCTAGTTATGATAAAAAAAAATGTATATACTGTTATATGTATTCTTTGGGGGTTATATAGGGACCAGTTTAATGTTTGCGAGTCATAACGTTACTTTTTACTCATTCTTATTATTAGTTGTTTCGAAAAACAGCACTGAAACTAGGTCAAACAGTCAGTGAGGTTTTTCGGGGGCGGGGGAGGTATTTGTTTTTGACACAGTAGGTACAAAGGAAGACAGCGGGGCAATCAGAAAGAGGGGGCTAAAGAGAAACGAAAGAGAAAGAAAAAGAGAGAGAGAAAGAGAGAAAGATAAGGACAAAGAGAGGGGGGGAGAAAGAAGTTTTAAAAGAAAAATGTCACACACACTTTTCAAAACTCTTCTGCTTTGTTATTCATGTTCCTGAGAAACGCCTGATAAAATAGTAATCTCTCATCCCGATAAGAATAAGTGTTCTTAACATGGACACCTGTTTGATTAAATTTTTAAAAAGCGATAAAGATCCGACCTCTGTTTATGTAATAATAAAATTATCTACCCGTATTTGAAACTCCGGGTGCATGCATCAGTTCTGAGGATGGAACTGTAATAGTTCACCCTCCAAAATTTTTTCAAGGAGGTTCTTCTTGGTTTTTGTGTTCTTAGAGTGTGTCTGATGACGTCAGTTTGAAATCTAATATTAGTTTCTGATAATGTTCCAAGAATTAAACAAAATAAGAATTTGCGAATCGGATGCGGTGAAGAAGCGGAGTCGGGGGTAGAATAAGGAGTAAAAACTTAGAGAGTAAATGGAATGTTGAATGTTTTTCTTATTCTTTATTAATATTTCTTTCATTCTTTTTATTTTTTATTTTTTTTTTTTATTTTTTATTTTGTTTTTGTAATCCTTAGGTTGTTTTAGTATTTATTAGATTTTTTTTCGGAACAAATTTCACATTATTGTCTTTGTATATTTTTCTCTTTGGTTCTACATTTTGTATTGTCTACCTTCCCTCTCTCTTTATCTCTCTATTTCTCTCTCCCATTTTCTCTTTTCTTCTATTACCCCTTTCTCTCTCTCTCTCTCTCTCTCTCTCTCTCTCTCTCTCTCTCTCTCTCTCTCTCTCTCTCTCTCTCTCTCTCACACACACACACACTCTCTCTTTCTCATTCTCTTCCTGCTCTCTATCCTTATTCTTTCTCCTCGTACCCTTTTCCTACCTTTTCCTTCTTTTCTCCATTTTCTTCTTCTTCTTCTTCTTCTTCTTCTTCTTCTTCTTCTACTACTACTACTACTACTACTACTACCCTCGTTTAATGTTCATCTTCCCCTCTTCTTCTCTCTTGTTTTAAGTAAACTCTTCCCCTCTTTCTCTCCTTTTCTTTCTTATCCTCTTTCCTCTCTCTCTCTCTCTCTCTCTCTCACTCTCTCTCTCTCTCTTTACTTTTCCTCTCCTTCCTCCTTTATTTCCTTCTCCTCTACCTATTCTCCCTCTCTCCCCCTCTTGCTTTTCTTTTTTTTTTTTCTCCTCCACCTCGCTCTCCTCTTCCCCTTCAACTAATCTTCCTTTTTATCTCCTGTTCTTATTCACATCCCCTTCTTCTCCCTTCTCTCCTTCTTTGTCCTTCGTCTCATCTTCCCATCTCTATCCTTCTCACTTTCTTCCTCCTCCTCCTCCTCCCTCTCTTTCTTTTATCTTCTCCTTTCCCTCTCGCTATCTATCTATCTATCTATCTATCTATCTATCTTATTCTTTACCACTAACATAAACTATCTGCCGTTGTTTGTTTTTTTGTTTGTTTGTTTTTTTTTCAGTGAGAAATTCACGCATCATTTCCAGATGCAGAAGATATACAAAAATAAATATTACGTCAAGTAAGTTGAAAAGAAATGATTAGATAGCAAAGATGGCGAAATATTCTCTAACCTTCAAGTAAATAGTTGCCAAACAAAAAAGGTCAATTACGAACGAAATTCGTATTACATTTCACTACCATTGATCGGAATCGTAAAACTTTCCTTCCTTGACACACATAAATTGTATTGCTTAAATATATTTATCAAATTTGATTTTTTTTTTTACTAGACGAATCATCACTTATTAAGGCCAAAAGCTTCTCAAAGATAAGACTTAATGAGATGCAATGACTGTCTTTTTGAGAGATAAAGAACCTTATGAGAGGATTGGGAATAATGTGATGAAATGGACCAAGTTCGAATATTTGTAGAGATGGTTCATGAAAGAAATCTGTTGACATTTGCTTTTATGACGAATCTGTTGTATCCTGCGGTGAAGCAGTCCCTTTGTAATATCTTGTGAATAAGCTCACTTTGTTGAAATTACTATCAATGCAATGCTGGTAGCAGTGCTCTGTCTTATAAAAGAATTGCATCAAGAGTTTGGTATTTCTGAGTGTAGTAAAAAATAATGATGGATGTTTTCCATTTACGGTCTTGGGTGAAAGAAGACAGAATTTATGAATAATTTATAATTTATTTAGGTTATCTGGATTAAGTTGAAAAATTAGCATTGCCATTGGTTTGTCAAGTTCAAGTTTTAAACATCATCCTAAGCCATATTTCTGTAAGTTATCCAGTTCGTCCCTCGGTGATAGTGATTTTATTACAAGAAAATTTCAACTATTTATCAGAACTTCAATATATGGTCCTCCCTTGTCAAACTTTCACACAAAAAAACACTCGACTTGCTACAACCACTATATATTATTTCCCCTACTCTCTATCTGTGCCTAAATCTAAATGCAGATTCCATGAACAAAGCTTCTTTCCCGGAACTACCCGCCTTTGGGACACTGTTTCGCAGGCCTGCTTCCCAATTGAATACAACATGGTAACCTTCAAGCCCAATGTAAACGAGTTCTTATTGAGCCGTCCCCATAAATAATCAAATTCTACCCAATTTACACCATTAACGATGATTAAACTACTACTTTGGATTTATTAACCTTTATCCTCAAGTGGCCTTTGAGCCTTGATAAGTGGTGACTGTCAAGTAAAAAAAAATCTATATCCACAGTCTAACTTCTGCTGTGCTTATTTCTACTGCCACCTTTCAACTTTCCCTCTTCTGGTCTCCTTTTCTTTCTCCTGCGTTTCTGGTATTGCTTTGGTCTCAGTCTCTGACGAATTCTTCGCATTATGTACTTAAAAGTATATCCATCCATTCATCTATCGATGTGAATACTTTGGAGGGCTTCTCTATATTCATAGGAACAAAATCCCGCGCAAGAGTCGATAGTTTTGATGTCTCATCAGATGTGTGTATAGCAGATTATACTAAAGTACCTGATGAAGGCATCTTCAGAGCTGGATGAATATATGGCTCATCAAACCTGTACACTTTTATGGTTCTCCGATCACCTGAGCAGTGCACCCTTTCCCGTTGTCAAGAGCCGAATGAATATATGGCTCGCTAATGTTATTTAATAAGGTTTATTAATGCAAGTAACTTCGAACATTTATAAACATGTTTAGGGTTTGTAATGCTTTTAGGGCACACCCTAATAAAATAAATAATTCAACACAAGCTTCTGAAATGACAAACGCAACAACTTCATAAAAGGTCACAGAAAAGGTTTATTGAGGAGAATGTGGTATTTTCCTTGTAGAAAGCTAGACTCCGGCATCTGGTATTATCGCGGTAGTTATTCCAGTGGAATCGTCGATACCGTGGAGAGAGAGAGAGAGAGAGAGAGAGAGAGAGAGAGAGAGAGAGAGAGAGAGAGAGAGAGAGAAGAAAAGGAGGTCCGTTCCGTTTGGTGTCTCTCTGCGTAAGAATGAGTTGTTCTTCTTCAAACCGGATGCTGGCCGATTTCCTTTGGGGATAGGAAGTATCAATGCGCCGTACCCCTGACTGGTCAAGATGTGGTCGAATAGCACAGGGGAGAGGCATTGATTCGAGGAAGAAAAAAGTCCCATTTGTTTCTGCTACAAACTAAAAGTAAAGGAGACATAAAGACTTTAACATGTGAACTGGTGCGTCAGAAAGACACAAAGAGAGGTAGAAGGAAAAGAAGGCGTGAGATAAGTGTAGACAAATGAATAGATATAGTTTGTGTCGTGTTTCATCTACCTACAGCAGGAACAGTGCTTTTTACGCATCCGCTCTGCTTTAAGTATCGCTAGGAATAGACCAAATTCTCTCTCCCTAGAAGCCATGTAATTTTGTCGACTTCCGTTTACCAAAGATTAAACTCTGATTTCCCATCCATCAGTCACTCCTCTATTCGACTAACGGTTTTCCTTATGTAACAATGCATACATCCATGTGCATGCATCGGTGAGCTTCGTCACATACTAGAAAGTAAAATTGTGACCTAGGAGTCAGCTGTTTTGCTGTGTCATCGTTTGCTTTGTTTTTGCAGATTGTGTTGAACTACTTGGTCTGGATAAGTATACAGCTCCACAAAACCTGTACGCGTTACACTTTTACGGTTCTCTGCTCGCTGCAGTAGTGCACCTACCTTAAGAATAGTCTACATTATTCTCTCTACCGAAGCATCTGTTTGTCAATGATCGGCACATGAACTACAACTATTTGTAAAGAAAATAGAGAAATTCTTGTTTAAGGTTTTCTCCCTTCGATCCACTGGTTCTGCTTATGTTAATGTATATTAATAGGTTAATTTCGTGAATGAAGTGGTTCTTCGCCCAGTACGAATTTTCTTTTACTTTGGAGAGAGTATATTTTGCACATAACATGGAGAAGGGATGAATGAGAATCACTCGAGGATGCTACGAATAGGCCCTATAAGCCAGATTGAAAAGGCACTACTTCTCGGAAAAAACTTTTAAGCTTGTATACTTGTACTGCATATAGTCTGCGTCTTTTTTAGAGTAAACAAGGCAGAAAATGTAATGTTACAAATATCCATATATATGTGTGTATATATATATATATATATATATATATATATATATATATATATATATATATATATATATATATATATTGCATGCAAAATCCGATCCCGCATTTTGCTAATTCCTACCCTCTGATGAGAAAGAAAGTATTTCTTCGAAACTCCGCGGATTAAGGACTATCCACTTATCAAGTGTTTCCTTTTCAGATTAAATATGTTTTTAACTCTTTTTCAAAGTGTTTTTTAACATGTTTTATTAACTGTTTGCTCTTATATATATATATATATATATATATATATATATATATATATATATATATATATATATATATATATATATATTAGTGTATTTAGGCAGCATTCCTTCATTCAGGCAAACATTATAAAAAAAACAACAGAGATACCTTGCTTAATGATTCTTTTTTTCATTTTTTCGATCTTTCGTAAGATTTTTTTAACTTCAAGATGGAAGGTATTTACAAATGTTCCATGGTTCACACGAGCGCTTTCGATTCTTTCTTGAATCATCATCAGGTGGAGATAAAATATTAAAAATAGAAGTGAAAGATATAGTTACGAATGATAAAAAGAGTCAATGAAAAGTCGATTAAAATATACATTTACGAGTAATAAAAAAACTCGATTAAAAATTAGGATGATAAAAGGCAATGTTAGTAAAACCAGTCGTATACTGGTTATGCTAAACATTTCAGCACATTATTGCTACTTTCAAAATTAATGCTATTTATAGATGGGTGCTGGGTGTTTATATATAGTGCTTCAAGTATTTTTAATTTTTTACAATTACTTTCTCGTTGCAAAATCCTTGTGTTGTCCACGAGTACCTTTCTAAGATTAGAGGGGGACAGCTATGTGGATTTGTTAAATGCTGGTATATTGAGCCAGTACTGTTCAAATGCATCGTTAATCGACGGGACAATGTTGTTTTTGTATGTCCAATATATGCGTTTTTATTTTCGGAGTTACACTCTCCTAAGGGGCATTGAAATTTGTACACAATATTGGTTTGCTCCAACATTTTTGTCGCCGGCGAGGAGTTATTTTTACGATGAGGTTCTGGGTTCGATACTTCTTATAGTATATAATAAATCTAATCTTAGAATTGTTCTCTAGAGGTGCTGTATATCTATGTATGATGTTTTTAATTATTTTTTAATCGACTTTTCATTGACTCTTTTTATCATTCGTAACTATATATTTCACTTCTATTTTTAATATTTTATCTCCTCCTGATGATGATTCAAGAAAGAATCGAAAGCGCTCATGTGAACCATGGAACATTTGTAAATACCTTCCATCTTGAAGTTAAAAAAATCTTACGAAAGATCGAAAAAATGAAAAAAAGAATCATTAAGCAAGGTATCTCTGTTGTTTTTAATAATGTTTGCCTGAATATATATATATATATATATAAAAGAAAATATATTTTGCCCCGCAGATTTTACAGTTTCATATTAAGCGATATGAAACTGTAAAATCTGCGGGGCAAAATATATTTTCTTTTCTTTCGGTATAAGATACATCTTCTTTTATAAAGTAATAAAACTTTTTTGTGTTTATCAGTTGCTATAACTGTCAAATTTAATTTCAATCAAAGTTTTTTAGTTATGATTTGCCTTTTAAAATTTTTTATTTTAATTTCAGGCATGCCTTTAACAATTGACGAACGAGTTGAACATTCATGATTGTATCAGCGTGTACAACGTGTTTTTCAGTTTATTGGTTAAGTTTGGTTTTAATAAATAACGTTTATTACTATCAGAATTATTTCAAATCCTTTGGTGCGCGACTTATGGCCCATCCTGTATATATATATATATATATATATATATATATATATATATATATATATATATATATATATATATATATATATATATGCCATATCTCTGTAAGTTATAAAGTCCAAGTTTTTTTTGTTTATATGCCATATCTCTGTAAGTTATAAAGTCCAAGTTTTTTTTTGTTATAATATATATATATATATATATATATATATGAGTCACCACCTATCAAGGCCCGTAGGCCACTCGAGGATGAGAATAAGGGTTATTAAGTGTGCAGCAATCAATGGGATAATATCGTAGTAATCGTTAGGAATGGACATTTGGTAGATTGATTACTTCATCAAGAATTTGTTTATGTTGGATTTAAAGATCACCAAGTTGTAGTCAGTTGGAAAGCAGGAAAACGGTAGAGAGTTCCACAGGCGTGCAGTTCTAAGAAAGAAGCTTTATTCGTGAAATCTACGTTTTGACTAAGGTACAGTAAAAGAGTGGGAAAAATTGTTGACAGTGTTTCAGCTAGACGGGTGTTTTTCGTGAAAGATTGGCGAGGGGGGACCATAGATTGAAGCTTAGAAGAGCACTTGCCATGGAAATAACTATAAAACAAAGACAGACTCGCAACGTCCCTTCTTTAGAAAAGAGGTTACAGGGAAAAGAAAAGGGCATCCCCACTAAACTACAAAGTCTATTTTGTACTCTGTCATGGCAGGATAAGTTGCTCCTAACAGCTCCTGCCCAGATGTGGCAACAATACTTCATCCTTAGACGTACTTGGATTCTATATAGATAGAGAATTGCATCAGGAGTGAGATATTTACTGTAGCGGTAGAACGATCCGACCATTTTTCCAGAGAACTTGGCAACAGATTTGATGTACGTGTTCCATTTCAGATCAGAAGTAAAGGTCAAGCCCAGAAGCTTGTTAAAACATAAGGCTTCTCCAAGCCGAGAGCCCTCTATTCCAATTGATGCCAGATAGGGATCAGAGTGTTGATGATGCAAAGATAGAAACTTGGTTTTAGATGCATTAAACCAGCCACCTCTTCCCCATTGTACCACGTGCTCAAGATCAGAGGAGAAAGAACTTGGTCATTTACGGCCTTTGATGTGTTGCCATAGATGGTAGTGTCATCAGCATAAATATCTACGAATGATCTATGTGTTTTGGGAGATCATTGATGTAGATCAGGAAGAGAATTGGCACAAGATGGACCCCTGAGGGACTCCAGCATTAATACTGTGAGCTTCTGATTTCTGCCCATCAATAGCTACTCTTATGAGCCTATCAGAGAGAAATGATTTAATAATTGAGAAGACATTTCCAGCTATATCGTAGCTGGAGATCTTCTGAAGTAGGCCTTTATGCCATACCCTATCAAAGGCCTTTGATATGTCAAGAGCAGTTGCCTTAGAAAGAAAGCCTTTGTCAAGAGATTCACTAATCCTATAAAATAAAACCGTTAGCACATCTGCTGTAGATCTAGCAGAACGGAAACCATATTGCATGTCACTACGGAGGTTATTTCTATTGAAGGAGTTGACTATTTCTTTATTTAATATGGATTCCAGTAACTTACTCATGATGCACAGGTGACTTATTGGTCTGTACTGAGAAGGAGATGATCTATCACCTAAATTCTTAAATGCAGGGCATACTGATGAGGTTTTCCAGAGTGTTGGGAAACAATTTTCCTTAAGACAACACTTAAACAGTTTTGCAAATATTGGAGTAAGTTTCGGTTGAATCTTTTTCAACACTATAATTGGAATGCCGTCAGGGCCAGTAGCTTTACTGGAATCAAGATTCTTGATTAATTTGACGACATCACGTCACATAGTGTGTTGTCTGTTATAGGAAAAAATACGGGAGGGTTGATGGCCTTGGTCGTATAGGGTAGAATTTGCTGCAAAGCTCTCAGTAAATAGTTTGGCCTTGTCCGATTCTGACGAGATGAACTCAGGTCCATTGATAATGATTGGATAAAACACACGCTTCTGTTCATGATCCTGTTTGCTATTTGTCAAAACTGGTGGGAACCAAGCCGCTGCTCAGCTACTTTGGATTTAACGGACCGAGCATACAACTCTCTTGCATTTTTTATTGCTATTTTACAGTGGTTGCTGGCAGTCCTGAAAGCCGCTTTAGTCTCTGTACATCTATTACGTTGGAAGCAGTGGAAAAAGTTATTTCTGTGTGCAATGGTAGCAGCACATTCTGGGGAGAACCATGGCCGGCTGTTAGGTTTTTGCTGGAATTTTTTGGAGGGTATAAATCGGTCTATACCTACAATTAACCATTCCGTCGGGTCTGATACGATAGAGGACATATCCTTTTTAAACATGAAATGCAGAGGTAGATCTGATATAAATGTACGGAAGCTATCCCAGTCAGTCATAGAGTATCAATATACTGTACGATGGAGAAGTACGTCTGAGGACTTATTACATTTCGTTTATATCTTAACTGATACAACAAAGTGGTCGGAAGATCCAAGTGGAGACCGAACAAAAGATGAACATAGCTCAGGGCAAGTTGGGCGAAAAAGGTCTAGGAGACTTGCATACTGGCCGTCAGATATATATATATATATATATATATATATATATATATATATATATATATATATATATATAATATTTTTGTATATATATATATATATATATAATATTTTGTGTGTGTGTGTGTATATATATATATATATATATATATATATATCCTTCCCGTAACACAAAAATATGAACATCAAATAAAGGGAAGGAATGCAATAATATTTCCGTACATTCTTCTTTCTTTTTTCCTTTCTGATTTCTATACAGATTTATACGTTTTGTTTTTTCTTTATTTTTCCTTCATTTAAACTTTTCAGTTCAAGTCTTTGTCTTTCTTTCTTCTTTCTATTTTTTGATTTCACTCTCACAAACGTATTTGATGTTAAAATGTCAGACGTCATTTTTGTAAAGTTCAACCGCCAATTACTTCTTATAGAGGAAAGAAATAAATTAAAGGTACATTTTTTTAACGAAATTGAAATGCAAACTTTTTTTTTTTAATTTAAATAAATTGTCAGATGTTGACTACGTGTTCGAGGAAAAAAGATTTAAGGAGAGAAAATTTTGTAACATCTGGAGACATCTATAGTCAATGGTAGAATTTTGCTGCTAGTTGGGTTGATCGGGTTTTTTAATTTTGGTAACAGGTACCTGTATAAGAGCTAAGTACGTCCTCGGATGGAGTACTGTTGTCACATATGGGCAGGTGCTCGAAGCACCCTTTCCTACCTTGACAGAGTTCAAAACCGACTTGGTAGCCATTTTTAATTTTGGTAACAGTAACTGTATAAGAAAAACGTTTTTGCGCTATCCAAGAAAATATCAGTTTTATCAATATATATTTCTTGATTAAATATATTTCTCAATCCATGGCACTTCCACGGGTCCTGCTAGTACCAATAATACTATTAAACATGTACTACTTAAATATACAAAGTTTTGCTTAGTTTGTATTTCGGTCATCTAAATAATCTCGAACAACACCGAGATGCAGACTAACACGTGTGATCGCTGTCGTGTGTTTATTATTAGCAACGTTGACACCGACAAGCAACAGCATTTTACACTGAGTCCATCTCATAAAAACACACACACACACACGCACACACACAAGTCTGTGACCTTTGTAATAATAAGAAGATTAGAACAATAACGAAATAAAAAGAGATGAATAGCAAGCGAATAACAATTGAAGTGACAATTGCTGTTTTTTTTTTGGGGGGGGGGGCAAACGCTTTCGGTTAAACAGTATGACCCGAGCGAATGTGACATTCACCTGATTCTGGAAACGATAGACGCAAGCATAAGTTAATAAAGTCGTTGGTGTTTATTTAATTTAGTTTAGTACAACAGAAGCCCGCAGGAGGGTGGCGGTGGCGCTGGTGCACAGAAAGTAAGGCTCTCTTCTGTTCGCATTGATATATGAGACTTTTTGTTAATCACTACTTTATGGCGAAGTGCGAGCAGTTGACATTTTCTAGAGTAAATCCTAATCTGTTTATTCAAACCTATAGACATCGAGATGATATCAGCTAGACAATATCGTACACAAACAAATATGTGCATTAACTAAGATACATCGAATTGTACAGTGTTAGCAAATTTATTTATATGATGGTATCTCAACCTGTCGTCACTCACAGTCCTTCTTTTTACTGCTTCTCACCGTTTCCTTTTCTTTGAAGGGGACAACTTGACCCTTCACCGCTGACACCGATGTTTGTTTTTTTGTTTTGTTTTGTTTTGTTTTTTGTTTTTTTGTTTTTCTGCCCTTTCTATGGGATGTCCGCTGAAATATCATTTTTATGGAAAGGAGGACGACAGCGCATGAGATGCAGTTAAAGGAGTCAGTATATGAGCTCCATTTTTTATTTGTTCTGAAAAACCCGCCTAAACGGAAGTGGTTCCATATTTAAAACTGTTATTTAGAGAGTTCGCTAAGGGGAGATAACTTTTCATACTATCACATCCCTTTTCTTTCAATAAAAAGATAGAAAAAGGAAAATCGTTATAAACCGATGAGACAAAATCAAAGATAAATAAGAAAAGTCAATCAGTAATTGTTTCATCTCTAAATCTTTTTGGGGATCTGATAATACGTCCAGATCTGGTGGTTGTATGGTTGTCTGAGTCTGTTACCCCATAGGGTATGTGTTTAACAGGTGACTGTTGCCTTTGTGTTTGTTTGTTTCTATACTGGACGAACAGTCTCTGGTAGGCTCCTGAAAAACCTCAGTGGAGTGTACCTCTGGATGTGATGTGCTTCTGGAGGGGTATACTCTAAGGTGCTGACGATTTCGGCGCAGAATTTTTCCGAAAGGGGTCTGTATTATGTACGACTTTGGTTCTTGGCCCATTTGTGTGATAAGTGCAGGGGACTACTCGTCTGCTTCTTTATCTAAAACGCGTACAGGTTGTCCGATGTGCAGTCTGGGCAGATTTTTTGCATGTTGATCATGCCACATCTTCTGACTTTCTTGCCTCTGATAGAGTCGTGCCATTATCTTCTTCTTGTTAGCATTCTGGTTGGGCATTTGACTGGGATGTTCCCAGCTAGCTTCCTTTTGTATAGGAGTTCCCCTAGTGATGGAATGGCATGATCTAGAGGAGTCAAACGCAGACATAGTAATACCATGTCCAAGTCACGACCACCTGAAGAAGCTTTTTTGAATGCAGATTTCACTGCCTGAACACAGCGCTCTGCGAAGCCATTTGACTGCGGAAACCTGGGTGAAGACGTGTGCTGTTCAAAGCTCCATTCTTTTGCGAATTGCTTGAAATAGAGCTGAAGTGTGGACTATTGTCACTTATCACTCTCTCTGGAATTCCTTGTTCTCCAAATATTTGCTTTGTATGTTTGATGACTTCATAACTGGAGAACTCTTTTAGCAATCTCACAAATGGGAACTTGGAATAATAGTCAACAATGTGCATGTTGCATCGGAGAGTAGCTGTTCTGCTGCACTTATCAGGTGTGGGAACATCTTCCAGAAAGTACGTAATGGAAGTATGTCACCTTCGGCTCCTGTATCAACCTTAGTTTTCAGAAAATGGATACCTGGGAGGTCGGGAGGCTTAATTACAAGGTTTGTGAAAATTTCTGTTTGATTGTCGCTTTCTTCTTGGACAGAGTCAAAAGACATTTGTTCAAACTTGTTAAACATCCCTTCATTGTCCCTCTGAGAGGCATTTACCGAGTGCATCCGGTTGCTGTGGTTCTGGTGCTTTTACTGTTTTTTTTTTGTACTTCTGTGCGTCCTGGTTTATTATTTTTTCTTTCCATATTGTGTGTGTCGGCACATATCTTGCTGCGTTTTCATTTTTGTTCATGCAGACTTTTTTGTCCACAAGCTGCACATATGGTACCCTATGCCGGACATTTTCCGCGCAGATGGGAGGCTCCACATCGTTTACAATGCTGGCATCGCACTGCATCTATTTCTTACTTTTCCATTCGTCTAGTTCATCTAGTTGTCTCATATGGTCTTTGGAAGTTTTCATGTGCCCTGCCACAGTTTATAGCTTCCTGCAGTGTTAGATCTTCACCCTTCGCTAGAAGTTGTTTTTGAAGTTCTGGATGCTTCGTTCCAGATATGACCTGTTCGATGAGTTGTTCCTCTGTTTACTGGATATCCCGGAATTTGCACTTTAATGCCTGCAATTTACGAGCTAGAAAGTCATTGAAACTCTCTGACTCCCATTGTTTATACTGACACAGATAAAAACGAGCGATGTGTAAATTTAATTGTGGCTGCAGTCTTTCTTCAATTTTTGCCAAATTATTTCTGGATTATTTCTGTCGGCCTCGTTTTCGAATGACCAAGTGTTGTACCTTTTAAGCCCTTCTTCTCCCGACAGTAACAAGATGTGGTCAACCTGTTTTTCCAACGGGATATTTTTGACCAAGAAATAAAGGTTACAATGCTGCTTAAATAATTTAAATGTTTCAGCTAGGTCTGCGGATGTCCAACACATAGACGGTTCGTTTGTAGCCATTGTTTTAATGTTTAGATCCTGACGATATTAAATCCAATTTTTTTAAATTTTATTTCATGGCGTCAGTTATATATATATATATATATTTTTTTTTTTTTTTTTGCTTTCTTTTTCATCCTCTCACAAAAGTTTTACATTTGAAAGACGAAAATAAAGTTTACTCACAGTTCTTAGCATAGCGCCGTTCGTATCGTTTTTGTTTTTTTTCTGGTTCCTTCTTTTACTTTTTTTTTTAGGTCGCTCGTATGTTTTTAACACATTCATCTGTTCAGCAGGGCATCGCAAAGATAACGATCACTGCCACCATGAAATATTATCATTATGGAAGAAAGGATGCATGAGATGCAGTTAAAGGAGTCATGATATAAGCTCCATTTTTTATTCTTCTGAAGAACCTGCCTAAACGGAAGTGTTTCTATCTTTAAAACTCTGTTCCTTAGAGAGTTTGCTAAGGGGAGGTAACTGTTCATACTATCACAACAGCCACGAGTGCTTAGCTGCTACTGCCTCGACATTTCTTTCCTTGACATCAGACCTGTTACTGAGCTAAACGCACGATTGGATCGGTGGCACGAGCACTTCCGTGAACTCCTGAACCACCAGCCTCCACCTACAATACCAGGTCAAAACACCCCCACCGCTGCAGATCTCTACGATTGCTCATCGGATACCCCCAGCCATGAAGAAATCAGAGCCGTCATTGCCAAGTTGAAGAATAACAAAGCTCCAGGCGAAGACGGAATCCCGGCTGAGGTCTACAAGACCGAAATCGATGAATTAACCCCTCGCCTACACCAGCTGATTTCTGAGATTTGGAATAGTGGGGAGATTCCCCAAGATTGGAGTGACGCCATCCTTCTTCCCTTTTTTAAGAAGGGTGACAAACGGACATGTAGTAACTACAGAGGCATCAGCCTTATAGATGTCGCTGCCAAAGTCTTCACTATCCTCATTCTGAGACGGTTTCAATACGAAAGGGACAGAAGGACTCGACCTAACCAATGCGGATTCCGACCTGGCCGCGGATGCGTCGACCAAATATTCACGCTGAGGCGAGCCTTGGAACAGCGCTGGTGCTACCAACAGTGTACAATCGTATGCTTTATCAACTTCGCTGCCGCTTTTGACTCGGTCGACCGCGGTACCCTGTGGAGAGTGATGGAAGCAGATGGTATCCCCCCGAAGCTACTCAACTTGATCAAGGCCTACTACCATCGGACTCGCACGCGTGTCCGCTGTTATGGCCAGGACTCCTCTTTCTTCAACGTCAGCAGTGGTGTCCACCAGGGATGCGCGCTCTCGCCCACCCTTTTCAATTACGCTATTGATTGGATCATGGAGCAGGCGCTGCCTGGATATCCTGGCGTCGTGGTGGGACGTAACTTTCATCTTACCGATTTGGACTACGCGGACGATATTGCGGTTCTCGGGGAAAGCTACAGAGATATACAGACAGTGCTGAACCGAATCCAGGAGAAGGCAGCTGCCATCGGCATGAGAATGAATGCCAGCAAGACGAAGATTCTATCGGCTGGCATCCCCCAAGCAGAAAGGTCCTCCGTCACTCTCAACGGGGAAACCCTCAAGGAGACGGATAGCTTCAAATACCTGGGCTGCACGTTCATTGGTACCGGTCAAGGCATGAATGAGATTGAAGCGCGCATTAATGCCGCACGAGCTGCCTTTTGTCGACTCCAAAGGCGATTATGGTCACGGCCTGAAATACGTCTGAGGACAAAAATACGAATCTACCAGGCCCTCGTCCGATCAATACTTTTGTATGGATGTGAGACCTGGCCCATACGGAAAGCGGATCTGCGACGCGTAGAAGTTTTCGACCACTACAATCTCCGCCGCATTATACATGTCCGTCCCTTGGATTTCATCGCCAACAAAGAAGTCCGGAGTCGCTACAATCTCCAGGCAATTACTGACCTACTGCGGGCCCGACGCCTTCGATGGTTCGGCCATGCCTCTCGCTGTGATGCGGGGGTCTTTATCCACGAGGCTATCTCCCCACGTCCTCTACCCAGCTGGAAAAAACGTGTCGGTGGCCAGCTAAGAACGTGGCTCGGGACTATCAAAGCCGACGCTGAGCTTATTTCGGGCCCGCTCATCTATGGCCTGTCTCATTGGAGACGTGACTGGCTATTGCTCACTCGGGATCTTGCCTCCGATCGCCGGGCTTGGGCCGCAGTGGTACGAGATGTGCATCTTCATGAAGCCGACTCAACTCCTCCAGGGTGAATGTCGTTTCAAGTACAAGTACAAGTAAGACCTGTTACGGGCCAGGCCAGGATATAAATATCCTAACTCGCTACAAAAGAAAATAATGAAACGAATGGAAAGAAGGAAACAAAACTCAATTGCTGGATAAAATAAACATGCCGTTTATTTTATGTTGAAAAATGAATGTTTTAGGTGTAACTCGTGTTCATGTCTGCACGTGGAAAGAGGAGTGAGTAATGTAGTGGAACGAGAAATGGCAGTCCAGCGTGTAGACAAAGAAAAAGATGGAGGGTTGATATCAGTAAAGCTGCACACACATGTTGGTACTTATCCACGTGGAAATGTCTTCAGGCCACTAGCTGCGGGCGCGAACTTGTCTGGTTGATGGACCAAAGCAAAAGGGAAAAAAGAGTGAGAAAATCAATCCAGTTCATGGAGAGAGAAAACGTGTAAAGTGTACGTACTGTCTGTTAGCTCTTGCCCCACATACAGTAGCAGGGGACATGATGTGCGCGGGCACGCGCACCGCAAAAGGGCATACGGTTGGTCAGTCGACCGTTCAGGTCGGAAGCTGGTTCGAAAAGAAGGAAGCAGCTTATTGCTCTTGCTTTTATAGTTGTTTCCGGTGGTCTTATGTGCATGTGTGAATTTCCTTTAAAGGGGAAGTGACTTTAAAACAAATGCTGCCTACACAAGAAAATTCAGTTTTTTGTACCCCAAGGCTTACATGGATACGAATGAGTACAGGTCTCACTTTCAGTCCAGTTGTGCACACGCAGTGCTATTTCTGCGTCGGCCACCATGATGTTCACTTTATCACACATTGTCTACACACAAATTGAAATGTTCACATCCATCTGTCAAGGATCCCTTCCCTCCAAAGCGGCACTCACCCTGAGAGAGTTGAACTGATTTCATCCAAAAGAGGAAGTTTCATGAGAATATCAAATTAACAAGCGTTCCCAGTCAGGGAAGATGACAACATTGGGTTTTTGCAGTTTTTTGCAGGGAGGTGTTGAAGTACTCCTATATACGTTGTCAGGTATTCCCAAGTGGTCACCTATCTAGTACTGACCACGGTCAACGTTGCTTAACATGAGAGATCTAGCGAGAACTAATGTGTTAACATGATTATTCTGTATGAGATACCTCGACAATCAGTTGGATAGAAGGTGAAATGCTATGACACCAGCTGGTCCTGCTTTGTTGTGGTGAGATTTAGTCCGGTTCAGTCCTATAGCAAAAAATTATCGCAACAAAATATGATGCACAGCAGTTTGAACAGCATAACACTCTCCACATCAAGCAAATATTATTTAAAACAACTCATGGGTGAGATATGAACTGTTCATACTCACATATCAGCTGTAGCTTAACGCGAGCTAAAAATATTTAACTGAAATACTTCTGGACTCACACCACTGTCGTACCAACTTTTAAACTCTCTATACTCTTTGATATTTGGTAAATAAAATGTTTAGTACGAGGTGGAGCGATAAAATTGTCGCCATAGAAAAGACGCTATGATTTCATTTTCGTTTGATGAAAACTGGTTTTCTTTTTTTTTTGTTGCAGACCATCTACTAGTTGGCCAGTCGTGTACAAATCCCAAGAACGATAGGAGCCTTCTATCATGTCTGAAAGTGACATAATGTTCAATGAGCGAGATCGGAGATGTGCTGCTGTACAACTCATGCTCTCTACTGATCCAAGTTATGACAACAGGGCCATTGCCAGCACCCTCAAAATGCATCGCTAGATTGCCACAAATAACAGAGACGTGCCCAGGATGATGATAAACCCCAACTTAGGAATCTATGTCGTTCACCACACTTTCTTAGATCTAGAAAGTTAGTGTTCTTGAATATGATCCATAGAATTGGATGAATTCAATTGATGGTTTGGAAAATTTTGAGTTTTGCCTCATTCTTTCACTATGCCAACACCCGCTTCCTTAAATCCAACCCTTCCTTGCCATGCTAGGGGAATTGGAAACATCAACTAATGATAACAGGGCGTTGGTGAAAATCCAGGATAAGTTGGCATCAATGTCCATATTCCTCTCACTGTTTATCCCTTTGCGTGTGGCGAACAAAGACATGTCAGGTGCGGGATTGTAAATCAATGGAGATAAAAATGGCAATTTTGTTTCTGCGCTATTTCTTTGTATGTTCTAGGCCAAACTTTCCCTGACTTCACATTCAACAACTAAGCCTTGCTGTTTTTGGTATCGGATATAAAAACCTGCAATGACAATAAAAAATAACAAATAGCTACAACCAACAAGAACGATTTCATGCAGACCAAACAATCCTGAGGCAGGATTTTTGTGAACTCTATACAGAATCTGACTCAACTAACAAACAAAACAAATAAAAAAGAGCCGGTGAGATTGATAGTTTTGGGACCAAAACTACCAGACCCAGCCATAGTTGTTGTCAGTTCCCACTCATGCCCATGCATCGCGTTTTGTTGTTTGACTCACTTCTTCATTAATTCCATGGATGGTATGATTATGGTGGAAAAGTCGTGGGCAGGGTTCACAGGGAAGGGAAGGACGAGGTTGTTCATTCTGCTCTCTTCTTTTCCTTCATTTTGCCTCTTCACTTTCCCTCCTCCTCTTCACTTTCCCTCCTCCTCTTCTCAAAGTCTGCGATGCCTTCACACATTGTTTTTCTCCACACGTTTTGATCCCTGGCAGTTTGTTCGCACAAGGACGGGTCTATATTGGTTAAGGCCAGCATGCGTTTTAGCTGATCTTTATAGCACATTTTGGGGGTTTCTAGTGGTCTAGTTCAGTTGACAAGTTCACCAAAGAGTATTTTCTTGGGGAACCTGGATGAATGCATTCTGTGTACGTGGCTTGTCTAGTGGAGGCAATGACAAATAATAGTAGCTTCAGTGCTAGTCACCGAAGCTCAATACAAAACATGTGTTAGGTGTGTGGCTCTCTCAATGGATTTTGAAAGTTTGCCTCAATTTTTGTTGTTGGAAATGCTGTAGCTTTTTTTTTTTATATCACTTCTATATTAGGTCGAGATTTCAAATGCATATAAAAGTGTGGATAGAACTACTGCCATCATCAGTGCGTGGTTGTTGAATATATGACAGTTTAATAAACCAAAGGCGAAATAGGCTGCCCTGATCCTGTTCTTTTTCACATCCATTTTACATATGGGAGTTGATGTCAACATGCTCCCTATGTATGAAAACTGATCCGCTTCCTCTAGTGGTCATTTACAGTAGTGTTAATATTTGGGAGCAGAATACCAGATAGATGTGAGGCGAGTGTCCTGGTTTGCCTTTATCCACTTGCATCCCAAAACGTTCCTAGGCTGTGTTGTAAAGTTTGGATGTCCTCTGCAGTCTGACCTGGGGCGGCATATCATAAGCACATTGCAGTTTCTGTACCAAACATAAGGTTGTCCTAGTTCTGGCGTGAAGTCAAACGAGGTCGAAAATGCCTCAATCTATGCAGAAACAAAAAAACGGTTGAGGACGTTTCTGAGGAAACATCATTAAGCATTACTGTTGTGTAGATAGAAAAAAAAGTTAGAGCCAAAACATACCCATGTTTCAGGCCACCGTTGATGGAGAATCAGTCAGAGAGTTCTGATAACATACTTTCCTCACCATTCATTCCATCATGGAGGGCCCGCACCAGGGTGACGAGATCAGGTGGACAGTCGAACCTGGAGAAAACTGCCCACATAGCTGGTCTGGGTACTTTACTCTTCTCTCGTAATTGTCGTGCATAGAAGATCATGTCTACAGTCCCACGGGAAGACCAAAAGCCGAATTGGGACTCTGATAGGAAGGCTTCTGCGAGGACGAGGAGACAGTTGAAAAAAATGCAGGCAAAGATCTTGTGATGCTCATTTCTTGGTAGTTGTTACAATTCTCCTGATCCCCCGTTTAAAAATTGTCACAATGATTGCATTGTGGAAGTCAATGGGGAGAGTCTTCATCTCCCAGATCTTTAATATGAGGAGCATAAGACAGTTCCTCAGCTCAAGGCCACCGTTAGTGAGGAACTCCAGTGGGATGTTGTCAATTCTAGGGATTTGGCCAGGTTTCATCCGCTTCAGGGCTTTGTTGAAATTTTGATACTTATGCAGAGAGTGATCCGGACGTAACTCACCGGACGCTCGGCTAGCCCCGTAACACGACGTCAACAGCCGGAGTTAGCCGAGCGTCGGCGATTTAGTTCGACGGTTTTCAACGAGCGTCGCCGATGTAGTTTGACGGTTGTCAACGCTACGCGCATGCGCGACGCAAGAAAAAAATTTAAAGCAGCAGACGACAATAAGGAAAAAGAAGAAAAGAAAGTAAAACAGTACAGAATCAGATTTATTTAACAACAACCGTTACAATTTCAGATTTATTTAACAACCCTTAAAATTGCGTACCTATGGAAGGAAATATGAACTTAACATATTTGTCGGAAAAAATTGCAAACAACAGCGGGTGTCCTGGAATTTTGTCAGGAAAGGAGTTTGCTTGCAAAAAAGAAAACCTGTCCCTCATAGTCGTGTGATGCCCTCCAACAGTCTGAGGAAATACCAACAGTAAATATTCCTCGCATTTTTCTTTTACCAGGTTTTTTCCTTAACCCTAACCACCCAACAAAAAAAAAAACATGTTTTGTACAAAAAAAAAAAAACAGTTTCCTTGTTACCTTTTTTTTCGCTGTTTATTCTTAAAAAAATAAAAAAAATAACCCTAACCCTAAAAAAAAAAAACACCCAAAAAAAAAAACATGTTTTGTAAAAAAAACAAATTTTGCTTGTTACCTTTTTTCGCTGTTTCTTCTTCTTCAAAAAAAAAAAAAAAACATAATTTTCTTGTATATAAAAACACTTTACATTTACAAAAAAAAAAAAAAAAAAAATACAAAAAAAATTTGTTTTCCGTTACAGTAAATAAAAGTTTTAACAAATTTTACATTAAGGTAGGTTTCTCTTTTCTTGTTATGTTTTCAGCGCCGACGCTCGGCTTGCTTTTCCTCGCCGACGCTCGGCTAACTCCGGCTGTTGACGTCGTTTTACGGGGCAAGCCGAGCGTCCGGTGAGTTACGTCCGGATCACTCTCTGCATAAGTACCGAAATTTTAGATGGAAGGTGAAATTGCCATCCAGTGATGGATAAGATGCTGCAGGGTCATTCTCATTCACAATGACAAAATAATAAAACAAAAACGTTTACAATTTTTTATCAAAGAATAAGTATGTATATGTGTTTGAAAGATATTCTAACATTTGTGGCATATTGTTTTTCTCCACACGTTTTGATCCCTGGCAGTTTGTTCGCACAAGGACGGGTCTATATTGGTTAAGGCCAGCATGCGTTTTAGCTGATCTTTATAGTACATTTTGGGGGTTTCTAGTGGTCTAGTTCAGTTGACAAGTTCACCAAAGAGTATTTTCTTGGGGAACCTGGATGAATGCATTCTGTGTACGTGGCTTGTCTAGTGGAGGCAATGACAAATAATAGTAGCTTCAGTGCTAGTCACCGAAGCTCAATACAAAACATGTGTTAGGTGTGTGGCTCTCTCAATGGATTTTGAAAGTTTGCCTCAATTTTTGTTGTTGGAAATGCTGTAGCTTTTTTTTTTTATATCACTTCTATATTAGGTCGAGATTTCAAATGCATATAAAAGTGTGGATAGAACTACTGCCATCATCAGTGCGTGGTTGTTGAATATATGACAGTTTAATAAACCAAAGGCGAAATAGGCTGCCCTGATCCTGTTCTTTTTCACATCCATTTTACATATGGGAGTTGATGTCAACATGCTCCCTATGTATGAAAACTGATCCGCTTCCTCTAGTGGTCATTTACAGTAGTGTTAATATTTGGGAGCAGAATACCAGATAGATGTGAGGCGAGTGTCCTGGTTTGCCTTTATCCACTTGCATCCCAAAACGTTCCTAGGCTGTGTTGTAAAGTTTGGATGTCCTCTGCAGTTTGACCTGGGGCGGCATATCATAAGCACATTGCAGTTTCTGTACCAAACATAAGGTTGTCCTAGTTCTGGCGTGAAGTCAAACGAGGTCGAAAATGCCTCAATCTATGCAGAAACAAAAAAACGGTTGAGGACGTTTCTGAGGAAACATCATTAAGCATTACTGTTGTGTAGATAGAAAAAAAAGTTAGAGCCAAAACATACCCATGTTTCAGGCCACCGTTGATGGAGAATCAGTCAGAGAGTTCTGATAACATACTTTCCTCACCATTCATTCCATCATGGTGACGAGATCAGGTGGACAGTCGAACCTGGAGAAAACTGCCCACATAGCTGGTCTGGGTACTTTACTCTTCTCTCGTAATTGTCGTGCATAGAAGATCATGTCTATAGTCCCACGGGAAGACCAAAAGCCGAATTGGGACTCTGATAGGAAGGCTTCTGCGAGGACGAGGAGACAGTTGAAAAAAATGCAGGCAAAGATCTTGTGATGCTCATTTCTTGGTAGTTGTTACAATTCTCCTGATCCCCCGTTTAAAAATTGTCACAATGATTGCATTGTGGAAGTCAATGGGGAGAGTCTTCGTCTCCCAGATCTTTAATATGAGGAGTGTAAGACAGTTCCTCAGCTCAAGGCCACCGTTAGTGAGGAACTCCAGTGGGATGTTGTCAATTCTAGGGATTTGGCCTGGTTTCATCCGCTTCAGGGCTTTATTGAAATTTTAGATGGAAGGTGAAATTGCCATCCAGTGATGGATAAGATGCTGCAGGGTTATTCTCACTACACAATGACAAAATAATAAAACAAAAACGTTTACAATTTTTTATCAAAGAATATGTATATGTGTTTGAAAGATATTCTAACATTTGTGGCATGTTTCGAATATTGAACATCTTTTATGATTTGTTTTCTGCATTAATTTAAGGAACATTTTTTTTTAACTGATGAACGTTATGAATTTATTCATAGCAGAATAATTTGAAATTCACATTTACTTTTTATGTGTTCCGGAAAGGAATACATTTTTTTTTTAATAGCTGAGTGATAGTGGCTACATAATGGAGTAAAATAATCTAGTAAATCACCTTAATAAATGGTTGTTTGTAATTGTCACGAGTAATATGCTTAAGCTTTAGGCTTTCGGCATATCTTTCGATGTCTCCCAACCAGGCTGCAATATCTGTCCATATTTATGGTTTACTCTAAACATATTCTTGTGGAGGAACCTAGATGCATTCATATACATTGCATCAACTTGTTTTCCTCATGAGGGCAAAGTTAGACATATGGTCTGTTTTTTCTAATATAGAGGATATCCAGTTGGCCGCCTCCTCCTAAACTGTACTATGGATAGGACAAGAATAAAAATCGACACACTCAAGAAAAATGTTTTTCTCCAACCGATGACAGAAGTTGTCTAATACAGTCAAAATGCTATTGTTTGAATGGTTATTGGTCAAAGTGACATTCAGTTTACCATTCTTTGATTATCTGCCTGTAAGCATCTTCCGTATTGCTTTTGTTCTGTTTTCTTGCTCATGCCTGAATCAATGTTATCATCTATTTCACTGTTAGGCTATTGTGGCGTACTAACTATGAACCTATTTATAATCAATGGTAAAGCTGGGCACGTCCTCAAAGGTTGGAGATCGAAGTTTAAATGTCCAACAGTGTTAAGTGCCGGTTGCACGTATAGGTCAAAATATGAAATCTTCTGTTTAAGAAGCACTTGATATTCAGAATTTAAAATTCAATAGATGAAAAGACCAGACAAGTACAATGCATACTCCCTTTTTTGAACAAGCACATTTATTTATTAAAATTCTAATTTTTGAATCGGAAGAGATTCTTCATCAGGAAATTAGAATTTTAACAAAGAAACACATTCACTGAAAATATATACATATATATATTAGTGATGGGACGATTCCAACATTTTTCCCGATTCCAATTCTTTATAAATCTCTAATTATTTAACTATAAGATAGTTATTTCCCCTGATTTTCATAAAAACACGTTAAATATGCAGAAATTTTCCTAAACGCCAAAATACACTTCGTGGGAGATGATCTATCAATTTTAGCTTTACTGGTAATTTGAAATCAATAAATATTTATTATTTTATCATTATTACCAGTGATGGAAGATTTTAGTTTAAACAAAATACAAATAAAAAAAAGACAATTAAAAGAATCGTTTTGGCATCAGAACATAGCATCAGTTTTTCCGATCCCAATAACCTCCAAATCTTCCGATTTTCCAGATTCCGATTAATCGTCCCAACACTAATATATATATAACACTTCTTTAAGTGACCTTTATTAATGTTGTATATTCTGTATAGTCAATGATAAAGGCTTGAATTTACTGAACCAACAAAGCAAGCAATAAAGTTCATGCAATGAACAAGAAAAGACAATAGAAACGGATAAGATGTGGTTTGGTCTGTTGAGGACAGGACATTATCAAAAGAAAGAATGATAAAATCCATAGAAAATAATTTATAACTTTCTAAGACAATGTAAAAAAGTGTTGGCAACGAATTAGAGTTCAGAAAGTTAAAGGAATGTTCCAAGTGAGAGAGTTGTTTAGCATACAAGAATAAATTAAATAGACTTGTTCATTTCGGCATTTACATATGTGAATGGGATAGGCATGAAGATGTGTGTGTGTGTGTGTGTGTGTGTGTGTGTGTGGATATGAGGATAGGGTATCTATGCAAGAGAGTTTGGGTTGCAGTGTGTACATGCTGGTGCTGTATTTAATAGTTTGCATGTATTCTTGTAATGTGTGTGCGATTTGCTGATAATCTTTCAAATCTAAATGACCTAAGCTATATTGTGACATATGCACATATGTTGTCTTTGGAAGAAAAACAGAAAAACAAAGAAGGAAATCACTGAACTTGGGTTTTTATAGCACATGCAGTAATTCCAGATGATTGGATGAAATAAATTATTTAGATATTTTGTCCAATCAAGAGTTTATATGTAAAAACAACATTCACTATAAACCTAATATTAGTTTGTTTTTTTGGCACTTGTACAGTTTAATCAAGGCATTCAAAAATGAAAATATCGAAAAAAAGGTTATATTGTACGTATCCGTTTGGAACTGAAGATCTCCAAAAAAAATTTCACTTAATTTTGATAGAGTAGTTTTTTTTTTTACAGCGAAAAAACACGTTTTTATGACAGCACGTTGAAGGTAGACATCTTGGATTTTTTCTTAATTTTTGTTTGGAGTTTAGAAGCCCCACGAGAAGATAACTCCAGTTAAAGCGCCGACACTCCCTCCCATTCTAGTATAGAAAGAATACTAGCTTTTCTTCCTAAAAATCGAACTTTTTGGCTCGGTATCATAACAAATTGTTTTTTCGCTGTAAAACAAAAACTACTTGATGAAATTAAGTGAAATTTTTTTTTGAAGAACTTCATTCCATAATGGATACATACAATTTAAACTTTTTCGATATTTTCATTTTTTTTAATGTCTTAATTAAACTGTACAAGTACCGTTTTTTTTTAATAAATAAAAATAAAACAAAAAAACTGCCAACATAGTTTATTAAATGCCTTTTTTTTTTTCGTTTTTACAAATAATATTAATAAAAAAAATTAAAAAATAAATGAAAACACTTTAAAACATTTTTTTTTAATATTTTGCAAATTTTTTATCAATAGAATAATTGTTTTGGGATTACTCATTTTTTTTTTTTCATTCCAATCATCAGCTAACGAAGGAAAGAGTGGATCATCTCCATGTAAACTATGTAGAATAATTCATATGACATTTGCGACTGTGCCAACATATGAATTGCTGAGGGTCCTTTTTTTTCACAGTCAACAATACAAGCATGTGGTTCTGAGACAAATAAAAATATTTGACATAGGGGTGATATCCTCAAAATATTGTGAAATTCTAGCATCATACAAGATCCTTCGATCAAGATGAACTGGAAACAAGATTTATTGGAAAAAAAAAAAAGAAAAACAGCTCTGTTTTGAGTTTTCTTTGTTATAACCTTGATATATTCTTGAATTGTTATAGACATCTAATAAATTACCAATATAACTTATTTTTATTTAAAAAAAAAGTTAGTTAACAAATTAACTAGTATATGCAATAATAATAAATAAAAATAGCTCATAATCGAAAAATCTACTTCTGAAATGTCTGAGATTGCAAGGGAGATAATTATGAAACTATAATCTCTAAAAGGGGAGTTAGCCCACCCACAACCTTGAAGTGGAAAATTTAAATGAAGGCAGTTAGAATGGGTTATTTCCCTTTGTTAGAATTATGGGTGCTTTTTTGTTATAAAAGCAAAATTCAAAATATTGAATTTCAAGTAAAACCGATTGTATCTACTTAATGGTCATGCCACAAATTACGAAAAACGGTAAGGTAGTCAAAATAATTTTCAGCGAAGATGGAGTTTTGCTAAATTGGCCTAAAATTTCAGAAACTAATCACCTTCCTTGTTACAAGTCGAACTCCCTGGTTTCTTTTTTTTAGCAAAACTTAATTTTTGCTAAATGTCTTTGAAAATTATTTTCATTAATTTTCTACCTCATCATTTTTCGTAATTTTTTTATGTGCATTACTGTGACATAACAATTACCATTGGTTTTACTTAAAATTCAATATTTTGATTTTCAAACTTTGCTCCAAACAAGCCCTGAATTATGATTGATGACTTATCTCCCTTGAAATCTTCTTTGAAATTTCACTCCTCCATATTGGATGTTTCGAATATGACTAGTTTTTATTCAATAATTTCTGTGTGTCAGTCGACTTGCTATAACTAATTTATGTAAAGTTATTTTTCTTACTGTTTTTTTTTTGTTTTTTTTTTACACTAAAAACATTGTTTGAAATCAGAATAAACTGTTTAATGATAATGCCAAAACCCATTTCACAGTAAATAATAAAGCAACTACACACAAGGAAATTACCTGGGAGATAAAGACGAGTTAGTTTGTCAAATTTTGTTTCTCCTCTCAAAAATTATTCTAGAGAAAAAAAAACATAAAATAAATTTTTTCAAGATGTGAATAAGTTAAATAATCAAAACAATTATTTTATTAACGAATGAATAAAGGGTATTTTCTCTTGCCACCATTTAATCATAATTGTAAATAATATGAAAAGTAGCAAAGAGACTTGAGACTTGTTAGATCATATCAGCTGTCCGTCCTCAAAGAATGCTCTTGCACACTCACACCATTTCAGTTATAACGAATGAGAAAATATGTATGAGGAAGTGGTTTTGTTTTGTTTTTTTAGCATGGGAGCACTTTTAACAACATTCAACCCAATTGAGATTCTTGGAGAACTTTCACACGTGACAATTCCGATTACATGTCTTCACTTAACATTTTCCGATCTTCAAACTGCTTTTTGATGGTATTTGTCAAAGCTTCGAGAAAAACTTCCAGATTTATAACCGGAACCTAAAAATATTAAAAGAAAAAAATGCGATTTAAACAAGAAAACTAATAAAAAGTACATACATTATCAAGTACTCGGTTCTGTTTAAATTTTAATTCTCAAAATTCTAATACCAATAGGAATGTCTAATAAATAAATACATTTTTTCTTTTATATCAAAGAAAAATACTTGTTCCAAGACAGTTAAAATTAATTCCCTGAATGAAACAATTTCAGACAAATTTTATGTCTCTTTACGAAGATTAAAATTCAAATATAATGCAAGTATGTAGTATAAGTTTTTTTTTTTGTTTTGTTTTTTTTACATAGGCATCGCCACTTATCAAGGCCAAGAGGTCACTCGAGGATAAGGGTTAAAGAGTGTACAGTAGAAATTGGACAATATAGTAATCGTTAGTAATGGAAATTCAGTAAATTTGCTAATAAGTAGAACGGCTCGTCAAGAACTTGTTTACGTTAGACTTGAAGACAACCATATTGTAGTCAGCTGGAAAGCAGGAAAACGGAAAACAATTCCACAGGCGTGCAGTTCTAAGAAAGAAGCTTTGTTCATGGAATCTACGTTTAGGTTTAGGCACAGATAACGAGTGGGGGGAATTATTGATAGTGTTTTCAACTAGACAAGTGTTTCTTGTGAAAGTTTGGCGAGGGGGGGGGGACCATAGACTGAAGCTCAGTCGAACACTTTTCATGAAATAACGATACAGCAGAGACAAACTCGCAACATCTCTTCTGTGAGGCAGAGGTTGCAGGGAAGAGAAAAGGATATCTCTTACGAGGCAACAAAGTCTATTTTGAACTCCATCAAGCCAGGACAAGTCCTTTCTAGCAGCTCCTGCCCAGATGTGGCAACAGTATTCCATCCTTGGACGTACCTGGCTCTTATATAAATAGAGAATTGCATCAGCAGTGAGATATCTACTGGATCAATAGAATAATCCCATCATTTCTCCAGCAGCCTCGGCAACAGATTTTATGTACGAGTTCCATTTAAGATCAGGAGTAAAGGTCAAGCCCAGAAGCTTGTCAAAACTTGAGGCCTCCTCAAGACGAGAGCCATTCATTTCAACTGATGCCAGATGCGGATCAGAATGTTGATGATGTAAAGAGAGAAGCTTGGTTTTAGATGCATTAAAAGTAACCAGCCACTCCTTTCCCCATTGTACAACGTGCTCAAGATCAGAGGAGAGAGAATCGGAGAGAACTTGGTCGTTTACTGTCTTAGATGTGCTACCATAGATGGTAGTGTCATCAGCATAAATGTCTACAAATGATGTAAGGATGTGATTTGGAAGATCATTAATGCAGATCAGGAAAAGAGTTGGGTCCAGAATGGACCCCTGAGGGCTCCAGCATTAATACTGTGAGCTTCTGATTTTTGCCCATCAACTACTACTCTTATGAACCTGTCAGAAAGAAACGATTTAATAATTGAGAAGACATTTCCAGCTATACCATAGCTAGAGATCTTGTGAAGTAAACCTTCATGCCATAACCTATCAAAGATCTTAGATATGTCAAGAGCAATTGCCCTAGAAAGGTTGCCTCCGTCGAGAGATTCACTAATCCTATGAGATATAACTGTAAGCACATCTGCTGTAGATCTATATATTGTGTGTCACTAAGAAGGTTATTTTTGCTGAGATGGTTGATTACTTCTCTATTTAACACAGATTCCAGCAATTTACTCATGACGCACAGGAGACTTATTGGCCTGTACTGAGAGGGGGATGAGCGATCACCTGAATTCTTAAATACAGAGCATACTGATGAGATTTTCCAGGGTGATGGGAAGCAATTCTCCTTAAGACAATGTGTTGTACATAATGGGGACGAGACACTGTTTATAACGGGTTACACAGTGAGAACGATGAGACAATTACTTGGGAAGTTCACATTTACAATAGGAGGCTGAGAGACGTGAAGAGATGTGAAAAGACGTGAAGAGATGTGAAGGACAGATCTTTTTAAACAAAGAGGGGAGATACATTATTGATGAGGGAGTACAGTTAACACTTTGGAAGGGGTTTTACATAAAGTTCAATATTCAAGATGATGGTACAGCGTGATGTTATACAATAATATCATAATCTTCCCCATGTTAAGAATGGCTTTCTAAAAATTTCCATTTTGAGTTATCTCCCTTGTTTCTTCAGAATCTTTTCACGATGACATCACAAGATATTCGTTTGCAGTTTACTCATAAAATTTCATTTTCTTATTTAAAAAAATAAAACTACTTGATCAATTTACGTGATTTTTGGTGCACAATATTTTCCTGTACGTCATACAGATTTTTCTTGATTTTTCTTTTTCCATAGGGGGAATTCTAGACAAGCACCAATTTATTTATTAATGTTGTTTTTGTCAATTTTTTTACCATGGTTTTTAGCCAGTAAAAAAGACCTGCCAAGAGGTCAAAATTGAAAAATTGGAACTTTGCAGTCATAGGTCGATGGAATGTGTATGCTCTATGCAAGTGCAAATATACATTTATACATTCAACTGCGTTAATTTGTCAAGTTTTGATATGCATGTATCGTTAGCTCAGATGGTAATGAATACTGCTAAAGAGTTAAATGTTTTGGTTTCAATTCTAGCTGATGGCACATAAGTCATATTTTATTTTTTTAACATTTTAAACCTTTACTTTATATTAAATACACTATAAGAATCAATAGAGAATTGGCTTTATAATAATAAATATGAAATATGCATGACTTAAAATATCATATTTAAGCGACATTTACAACCGGACCTTGCCAGGTAGGCACCACTATATATTGTGGAGAATATAATAATCAATAGAGAATTGGTTCTATAATAATAAAAATGAAATCTGCATAAAATAAAATATCATATTTAAGCATATTCTATAACTGGACAATGCCAGGGGGCTTGCTACTAAAATATATTAAGTTAAAATGAGACTAATTCATAGTATTAAAAAAAAGGGTACTTGTGTATAAAAAGTCACTTTTAGAAATAGCTGTTAAAAATAAAATGATAATAAAATTTGGTATTGAAAAATATTATCATACACTGAAACTTATGGAAAGTAATCAAGTACTTTTTTTTTCATGAAATTTGACCCTCAACAGTGAAGGGGTGGGATTTTGCTGCTTGTCAGGTTAGTCAGGAGCATGCATGTCGGGGGAGGGGGCACAAGTGCTATGAATTCATAAGAGTACATTCCATTAAATTACTTTTAGAAAGATGCACAGAGATACAATATTGCAGTAATGAGACAGAGGTTGGAGCTTGGCCGATAGCAGGGACTCTTTTTTGGATTCTGTTTAAGAATGAGAGACTCGTGGTAAATGCATCAGCCCAGATGTGGTAACAATATTTCATCCAAACAAATGGTGGTTTTGTAAAGATATAGGATAATCTCTAATGTGAGTAATTTTCTAGCACGTTAGAGAGCTCACTTTCTTTGCAGCAGCTTTGGCAATGTCCTCAATGTATTTATTCCAATTCATGTTGCTTGTGAATGTTGAGCCGAGAAGTTTGAAGGATGAACTCCCAGGTAGGTTGTTATTTGTCATGGCAATCAGTGGTTGAGAAGGTTTTTTTGTAAGTGAGGAAAGAAGCTTAGTCTTAATAGCATTAAATATTAACCAACCATTTACAGTCGCATTCCTGTGCAGACTGAAGATTATTTTCTAAGGATTCTGTCTTTTTTCACTTTTGTTTATTATAGAGCATGGTGGCATCAGCAAATATCCGACAAAATTTTATCAGGGTTGTCATTCATGAATATCAAGAATAATAAAGGTCCAAGGATCGACCCCCAGAGGCACATCTGCATTAATATCATGTTGCTAAAACATATGGTCATCAAGGACAACTTAGATTTTTCTCTTGTCTAGGAAGAATTTGATTATGTTAAGTATTCATTCAGAAGTATAATATAATTTTCATAAGAAATCCTTCATGCCAGACCTTGGCAAAGGCTTTGGATATAACAAAATGGTGGACTAGCATTTGATTGACGATTCAAAGATTTTAGCGAAGAAGAGAAGGGGACTGATGAGGTAATGATTGATCAGGTCAATTCTTTCACCAGAATTTTTGTACACTGATATTACGGAGGCAATTTTCCAGCTATCGGGAAAACAAAACTGTAAAGTAGTTGAAAAGTTTGAAGAGGACAGGGGTTAGCTCAGTAGAGTATTTCTTCATTAGTATAGCAGAGATGAGATCAGGCTAACACACCTTGGAATTGTCAAAGTTTTTTATATCATGGATATGAAAAGAGGTGATTTTCAGATTTATGAGTATGGATTCTGTCCACAAAGGGAAATTCGGAAGGAAGTGGTTTGAGAGATCTAAGGTGGAGTTGGACGTGAACTGACAGGAGAAGAGGTCAATCTTCTCAGTTGCACAAATGACCTCATGCTTGTTGGATAGCGAGGGAATTGTTGATTATCCATTATTCACTACATTATTTTCCACAAATTTGGAGTTTCTAATTTCTGCGACTCGATACATTTCCTGGTTATTTCGTTAGGCCTGTTCCTGTCTGTGGCTATTTCACTCTTACAATTATTTCTAGCTTTTATAAACTTTTGTCTATTTGTACTTGACTTACGGCATATGAATTCTGGGAATGCATGCTGCTTTTGTGCAATAACAGCTGCACAAGTGAACCATTTGGAGAGAATGGGCTTGCTATAGTACTATCCTGTGAGAACATGCGATTCAATACCTATTTTGTACCATTTAGTTGTCTTAGTGACACACTTCAGCAGAAAGAGAAAAGTTATTAGTCCATGGGAAATCTGTGATGGGTTTCCAATCGGCATTTTATTGTGTCAATAAATTACTACCATTCACTTGTTTTCTAAAATAGCCCTATCTGATTGGACAAAATCAATTTTTTGTTAAGCAATCAATGGGCAATTTTGGCAAAAAGAGCCCCACCCCCCTCTTTCTCTCTGTCTCGTCCTCTTTTTTTTAGAATTGGACGCAGAAAGGCATCCAGTTAGACCATTTTTTTTCACAGATAAACTGATTTTTTAATTAAGCCACGCTTAATTTTGTAAAGATATTTCTGGTACAATAATTATAAAAACATACATCATTTATCTGTGATTCTTATTCATTGCATTTTATTTCAGGTTATCTTTTTAACATTGAAATCATTTATTTTAGCATCAAATCACTTCAATAATACGAAGGTCGTTCCAAAAGTGTAGCCTCCTATTTTGTTTTTTAACTCAAAAAGTTGAACAGCTACGAAGACAGAAGTGATCCTATTAAAACAAGCAACATTTTGTGCTCCAGATTTTTTTTCTACATAGTCACTACCATTCTCAATTGCATTTTTGCCAGTGATGAACGATGGTTGTGTATGACCATCCAGAGTGCGATTTATCATACGATGGTCATTCCAAAAATTAAGCCTCCTATTTTTTTTTTCGTAACTTAAAAAGTTGAAGAGAGTTTGGATAGCAAAGTTATTGAGATTCTTCAGAAGTTTTGTTAGTTTAGTGATACTGTTTGAGCACAGGGAGGAACTGGTGCTAGTGTGGTTGCAAGAGTTAGGCATTAGGTTTATTTTTAGTAAAAATGATTAAATATTAACATATAGAAAAAAAAAAAAGAATTGTAATCTCTCGTAAGTATTAGAATTAGCAGTAATAAATGAAAAGGAATCATTTTTACCATAAAATCTTATCTGGAAGATTTCTTTAATACAAGTTGTTTGAAAGCCTATAATTCTTGAGTATCATCTCAGTCTAAATTAGAAAACAAAATTTTAGCTTTAAAACTAAAAAAACAAACAAACGACTTACTCGAATGAACATTGCATGAGCCATGAATGGTATTTTCCTTAAGGTTCTTCCACTTAGTCCATAACTTTCCCTGAAAAAAAAAAAAAAAAAAAAAAAAACATTAAAACGGAATAAAAACAATAAAAAGTACAAGTTAAAATAAATTAGGACCATATGTAAAATTAAAAAAAACACGGGCCTTTGGTTTATTTTTTGCAGTCTCATAAATCTCACTTGAACTCTATTTTGTCTTTTATATCTCTCATTCCATAAGCAATGTTTCTCACAAAGAAAGAAGAACTTTTGCTTTCAAGGCCAGGTGTTGTTTAAAATGAGTGATATGTAGAGATTTTCAATCCTCTCATAGTATTCATAGTCATTCATTTTATTAACCTTGATCCTCAAGTGCTTTTAATCTTAATACATAGTGACGCATTAGAACGTAAGTCAGCCATAAGACTGTATACTTCTCTACCTGACAATGTACAAATGAACTTCTCCAAATTGTACAAATCATGGAAATGATGACAACTCAAAAAACGTTTCTATATTTTTTAGATGAGGATTAATAACTTGGATTATTCAGATTACTGATCTCACCTTGAGTGTTATTTTTACAACGTTTCGACCGATGTAATCTCCGATCTTCTTCAGGTGTATCTTATTGAACCTGGGAATCTGAATAGAATTCGAATGAACACCCTTTATTTAATCTCGTTCCGTTAGTCATGATTGAGTAAAAATCATCAGTAATTTGCAATTATTAGTATCGCCCCGGACTGAGGATTGAACCTTTAACATCCAGAAGAGTTTCACTTAAAACTGAATTTACCTAGCACTTTGTCCATTGCACAAGGACCCATGGTGTAACAGATAAAGTACTAAGTAAAATACGCTTGAAAAGGGTTGGTGATTACATCAGTCAAAACATGAAAATAACACTGAAGATGAGAACAGAAGTCTGAATAATCCAACAATAATACAACTCAAAAAGTATCTGATCAGGCTCAAATTTTGCATGCACGTTACTGTTATCGAAGAGCATCAGATCCATGTATCTCTACAATGGCCAAACTTTTCAAGGTCACATAAGATGTAGAATTTAATTTGCCTGATATGGGCCAAGTACGGAGTCCCTACGATGAACAAGACCAAAGTTATTACCAAACGTGGGGATTTCACCTTTTTCGTGACCTAGAATAAAATCAATTTGAACTTAAACGATCATAATATTTCAACCAAGTTTAGTGACAACTGATTAATGGCAAAGCAATGTGGATGCTTTTATACAAATATTGCAACATACCAACAAACAACCAACACCAATTGTACTGGCTCAGGTCATTCATTTTGGTGTTCAGTTGCAATTGGTGTTGTCCGACCTCAGAAGCTGGACCATTTCAATAGTGTTTTATTTTTCTGACTGAGGTATCAGTCCTGGGTAGCCCTAGAATATCCACCATCCTAGGCTGCCTCCCAGCTTTCAGGTTGAACAAGTTTATTGCTTGTTGTCTGAAGCACTCTCACCAGGGAATGCTAACAAGGCTACTCAAATATTTTTTGCAGAGTAAGAGTGCTCTTTTTCGGGATACTGGCTCAATTTTTCCCACCTTGTGTCATACCTCCTTGCAGTGGGAGGGAGGTGAATACCTACAAATAAACTCAACCAAAAGGTAATAGTTAGCTACAGTATACTTAAGAGGTAAAAGAAAAAAACTTTTTAATCAATCTATATGCATATAAAGTAATAGCGTTCGTGTGTGCGTCTGTGTGTACATCTTTCCTACAGCCCACACCAGTGAACAGATCATGACCAAACCTGGCATGATGATGGTCCCCCACCTAGGGATGGTACATATCATTTTTCAAGGTAAAGGTCAAGGTCATAACATATGTATATATACTTTCCTACAGCTCACACCACTGGACTGATCATGACCAAACCTGGTATGATGATGGTCCCCCATCTAAGGATGGTGCACACTATTGTCCAAGGTAAAGGTCAAAAGTTAAGGTCGGGACTTTGCTGTATTTTCAGGCACCTGTGAAGTAGGTACGCAAGCATACAACAGTCTTGTGCAAAGATTGGGTATTTTTGCTAGTAAAATAATAAGCAAAGACCAGCAACAACTTTCACTTCGGTTTTAACTGTTGCAGATGAATTCCTCAGTTGATCTCCTCTCTTCTTGCACTATCCCCATATCAAGAGTCAGAGTTATTGCTTTGCAAATCTGGCATCTTGCGTTGATTGTGATACTGTCGATGTAGTCTGTGATATGAAACCTGAGAATGTGCCAGAGACACCAGTTATCAAACACTATAAGATTCTGAATAGCAGCAGCACAGAGTGGTCAAGTTTCAAACCCATACAACAGAATTGTGTGAACAAAAACCTGCTATATTTGACGTTACGTAGCAAGATTAATTTCCTACCTTGACCATAGGTGATGTTGGCGGCAGCAGAATGGAGAAGGTATCTTGTTAATTCTTATTGATGTTTCACTCTTCCATTGTCTCATGACTGGATATTAAAATAACCTGTGTCTAGATACAAGTTTCCATTATTGCTTAACAACCAATCTTTTAATTAGGAGCAAAGTCTAGTATCTGTTCTGATACTACACTTCATTTTTTATGTCCTTGGTCAATGAAGAAGAAATTCTAAGCTGACAGAATTTTTATTTTTGTTCCAATTCAGAATGTTCTGTTTTTGGAGAGTTTGATTTTCCCCATATTAAAAATTTACCTTGTATCTTACTCAGCCCTCGTGGGGAAACAAATAGGAACACTGACTGACTAACTATCCAGTTGTAGACAGGTTTCCATGGCTTGCAAAGATCCGTCCTTTGGTGGTTGTTCAGACGTCTATTCGACATTTAATTTGATCCATGTTATCCCTACATCTTCATGAAATTGCCAAGCTTCCAAGAACAGAATTGCTGACATGCTTTGTGTTGCAATATTTTTTATATAATAAAAGGGTATGATTAAAGAAAATTGGAAGATTCTATTTATAGACACTGGTGATAAAAACTGACCAATCAAATGAAGCCACACAGTCTGCTAGCAACCAATCAGAAATCAGAATCACTTGATAAAACATACTAGATATTTTAGAATTCCCACACATAATTTTTCATGTTCACATAAGAAATTTTGCTCTTTGTCTGCAAATTCTTACAGTTCAAGACTTATACAGATCAGCTACCTATCAGAAAATCTTTTAAAATTAAACATGGCTTTCAATTCAAAACTATGTCACCTTCATAAAACTGTTGCCTTAATAGATTAGTATGCTCAATGCCAAAGCATGCTGCATTGGGGGTGATAAAAATGGACTCAGTTTTATAGTCAGCTTACTTCTTCATGCCTATGTCTTGAAGAATAGAATATAAATGAAACATTTCATCACGTATTAAAAAAAAAAAAATTCTTCAAACTGTCGCACAAAGAATTAAATCTGTCTTTTTCTTCTTTATTTACACTATAAATATTAGCAACAATAAACTCAATGTTCACCTTAGTATACCCTGGATGTAATAAAAGCGGAAAGATATGCTGAGTGCAGGGTGAAAGTGATGGATGTAAACTAAGTACAATCATATTGGTGAATGCAGCATGGGTGTAATTTTGTGAGTTGTTGACTCTTGATGCATTGCTAGTTGTATAACAGCTGTGTCAGAATTGGCATGTTATATGGTAACAAATGCTTGACTCACTCAGTCCTCTTTTGCCAGACTGCAGCGGAATGACATTTATTATTAAATGTGTAGAATAAGGAAGACAGTCACATTCTTACATTTAATAACAACTTGTGGGTCATGTTGCGTCCCAAAATGGTAGTTGGGGATTAGTCTGTGCCACATGAAGTTGTTGTCAGTCCAAGATCCAGGAAGAAAGAGAGAGAATTGCTGCGATTTTAGCCTTTTATAAACTCTGTCATGTGGTCAACTCATCTGAGTGATGATCTTTGATTGGACAAGCCAAAAAGGAAGTTGACTGCTACAACCAATCAGTAATGATGTTATTAAAAAAAAAAAACATATTCAAAATCTTAAGCCATGAATAATCTGCTCCTGCTGCTACAGATGGATTAGAAATGTGAAATGTAACACACTAGCAAGCTGCCTGGCCTTGTTCAGTCATAAAATATTCTTATATTTTAATTTATACATATTTCGTATTTATCATTATAGAGTCAAATCTCTATTGATTATTATATTGTACCTAATATATAGTAGTGATTTCAAAAGTTAAAATAAAAATATGACTTATGTGCCATCAGCTAGAATCAAAACCAAAACATTTAGCTCACAAGCATCATTCATTACCATCTGAGCTAAGTCTATATGTATATAAAAACTTTCAAAATTAACATTGTTAAATGTATATTTGCGCATGTATAGAAAACACGTTTAGTCAACTTACGCCTTACTTACTAATCTCTTATATATCAAGTTTCAAGTCTGTAGATTAAAAATTGACAAGAGTAGTTTGGTCAAAACCATTCTGCGCACACATGCGCACACACACACATACATATATTAGATAAGAGGATTTGATCAAAGCACTACATTTGCTCAGCATAATGATTATTCTAATGGTGAATCAGTAATGCTGGTGTGGTCATGTGGTGGATCATTCATCCCTTGGATAAACTGCTGCAGAAACAAAGATGTTTTGAATCACAAGAAGATTGGCCAGTCAAGGAAAACTTAGAAGCAAATGATTAAACAAGCTAAATTTGGAGAGTGTTCACCCACTGAACCATGAGGATTGGAAAGTGAACGCTGTGAAATAAAAAAGACGACTTATACCTGGACAAAAGAAAGTTATGTTAAACGAATTGAGATGGATAGAGAGGGATCACTCAATGCAATCATTAAAAAATAATAAAAAGTTACTTACTCAGAAATTCTGAGTAGCTGTAGGCTAAGTCTCGTAGCATTATTTTCGATATAACTGGTGAGCTCAAGAGCTCTAATATCCAACATCTGTTCAACTGGAGAAATTATTCCTGTCTAAATAAATAATTAGAAAACAATCAGGTGAAAAAAATATATATTTGTATGAAATGCATAATCATCATAGATTTAACATTTGTGTTGGATGACTTTTAGAAATTGACTTCCAAACTAACTTATCTCTGGTCAGATCTTTATTATACTCTTTCTCTTAAAGTCTGAATGGTGTGTGTGTGTGTGCATTATCAAGGCCCAGAAGCCACTCGGGGATAAGGGTTGTTGTGTGTACAGTAATCAATGGGATAGTATCGTAGTAATAGTGTTGCATAAGGGTTTCATTTTAAGAGTCTTAGTGAGAGATGCTTAGAAAGAGTCTTATTATAGTGAGGGATGTTGTAAGATTCAGAGAGAGAGATATTTGTTGTATCTTATTGTATAGCTTGTTGTAAGAGAGACTTAGAGAGATATTGTTCATGTTATAATTCTTATATATTAAAATGTTCTTTCTTAGATCTTGCTGATGGAAGAAGGAGAAAGCTCTTTGAGTGAGGACACAGTGTTCAGACAGTTCGGACATTATGTAGCCATGATGATGTTGAGACGTGTATGTAAAGACATATATTAACACAAATACATAATACAATTGGACTTTACCTTTCTGTAGGAATCATAAGACACAAGACGAGCTTTACAAAAAAATAATGGTTTATTCTTCACACGGCCGTGATTCCATTATCAAGAATTCAAAGTTTCACATTTTTCCTTGAAGTGACGTCTCGCTCCTGACATCTGAATCTCTCTGAGTTTCTTCACTGACTGTCTTCTAACTAAAGTTTTTCTCTATTCTAGAACTTTCTATTTTCCGTGACGTCATACACATGTTAAAACATATGCATTCTTTCACGTGTCCTGGACATACGTGTCTTAAACTTTTCCTATTTCTACAAAAGGAATTTTAACCTATATTCAATATGTTTAAAACATTATCTTATAAGCTGCATTCTTTCAATTTAAAATTTCATAATAAACTTGACAGCTCACATTCTTTTCTTGAAATATTTATCTATTTCTAAACAAATGTTTTGTTTTACATTTTTAAATTCTCACACGTAATCTATTTCTAAACTAGATTACGAGGTTCGAATTTCGCCTATGCCATTTCATTTTCATTTTAAACTAAATTCTCCATTTTTATACTTACATGAAAAGGGGACAGCCCTTATCATGTAACAATAGTTAGTATTGGCGATTTGATAAAGTGTCATTACTTGAGGGGGCGGTTCATCAGGAATTTGTTTGTATTAGACTTGAAGACATCCAAGTTGAAGTCGGGAGGGAAACAGGCAAGTGGCAGAGAGTTCCACAGGCGCGCAGTTCTAAGAAAGAAGCTTTGTTCATGGAATCTACGTTTTGATTTAGGCATGGATAAAGAGTGGGGAAAATTATTGACAGTGGTTTCAGCTAGTCAGATGTTTTTCGTGAAAGACTGGCGAGGGGGTACCAGAGAATGGAGCTCAGACGAGCACTTGCCATGGCAATAACGATAAAACAGAGACAGGCTCGCAACGTCTTTTCTGTGGGAGAGAGATTGCAGGGAAGAGAAAAGGGCATCCTCCACTAAGCTATGAAGTCTATTTTGTACTGTGTCAAGGCAGGATAGGCTGTTTTTAGCTGCTTCTGCCCAGATGTGGCAGCAGTACTCCATCCTTGGACGTACTTGGCTTTTATATAGATAGAGAATTTTTGTTATAAGAGCGAAATTCAAAAAATTGAATTTCAAGTAAAACTAATGGTATCTACTTAATTATTCTGTCACAGTAATGAACATATCCAAAAATTACGAAAAACGATAAGGTAGAAAATTATTAATGAAAACAATTTTTGAAGACCGATAGTGAAAATTGAGTTTTGCTAAAAAATACACACAATAGTTCGAATTATAATAAGGGATGTAATTATTTCCTGAAAACTTTGAAAATCTTAAGCCAATTTAGCAAAACTCAATCTTCTTAATATATACATACACATGCATAAAAGAGTTTTTTTTATTCATCGATAGTATGGTAACTGAACATTTTAGAAACAGTTAAAAAATACTGTTAATTTTATTGTCCATCTAAGATAACTATCTGCTTGGGTTAATTATTTATTTAAATGAATGAGGCTTTGAATAAAGATGTCAGCTATGGCATTATTATAGAAGTGGTTTCATTATGAGACAATACAAGATTAGAAATTGTATTTTGTCAGCAGGTACTGAAAAAAAAAACAAAAAAAAAACTTACCCTCATGAGTTCAATAATACAAGAATGGTAAATCTGAAAGATGGCTTTTGGTGAGGGAAGGCCAATATATTGTTTTATATCAGCTCGATCAACAAATGCCAGATCAATTGCACCGGTTATATTTGATGTGGTTAAAATCATGACATTTGGATATCTGAAAAAAAAAAAAATATGCGTATATAAAGAAAAGCCAAAAGACTTTAAAAGGACGGAACAGATATTACACTTTGATCCCAGTCTGAACATTGTCATAAAGAAAGAAAATATGATAGAGAAAATAAATAAATGAAACTTTTAAAATTCATCTTATATCTGTTTGCCTGATCTCCGGGCTCTTAACATACATCAGTTGTATTTTTTTTTTATTTTTTCCCTTTGAAGATTGCAATGTTGGGTATGGGGCAGCCAAACCAGCTGCCAACATTGCCCTGTTTTTTATTGAAACCAGCTGAGAGCTCTTTTTAGTATCCTCGTTGTTCTCTTAAGCACAAAAAGAACATGTGACATGTAAAGTTCTTAGAAATTTAAAAATATGGCAGCAAAGCCTAAAATGCTGAAAATAACATGATCAGTTCATCAACACAGACATATGCGAGTTTGTCTTTATAAGCATACACTAGAATACTCGTCCCAGGACAGATATAAGCAATATGTACAGTTTTTCGAGATACACATTTTTATACTGAGTGCAAGATATAATTGTTTCTCTTCAGCTCGACATGCTGTTAAATCGGCTGTAACACTTTGACCGTAATTGTTGCCAAAATCCAAGTCTCTTTTTTATCATTAGTTGATAGGCACTTCTTTTCACGATCCACGGTATGTATTCCAACAAGCCGAATTTCAAACTGCACCATACGCCAAACTTATCATTTATTATTTTTATTTTATTTTTTTTTTTTTACAAAGAGGTCACCACTTATCAAGGCCCAGAGGCCACTCGAGGATAAGGGTTATTGAGTGTACAACAGTCAATCGGATAATTTCTTAGTAATCGTTAGTAGTAGAAATTTGGTAAATTGGATTATTTAAGGGGATGATTCATCAAGAATTTGTTTACACTGAACTTGAAGACAGGCAAATTGTAGTCAGCTGGAAAACAGACAAACGGAAGAGAGTTCCACAAGCAGTTATTAGAAAGAAGTTTTGTTCATGGAATCTACATTTCAGTTTAGGCACAGATAAAGAATGGGGAAAATTATTGACAGTGGTTTTAGCTAGATGAGTGTTTTTCATGAAAGTTTGGCGAGGGGGGGGGACCATAGATTGGAGCTCAGACTTGCTTTCAACTCATTTGCTTTACTAAAACAACGATTACTAATTTAAAAAACTTGTCATTTTCATCACACCGAGATCTATAATATACTTCTCGTCTGTCTGCCCATCCCACGTTTTCTCGGAAACTACTGGATCCGATCTGGCTGAAATTTTGTATGAACCTTTGTTATGATAAGGTGTAGCAAATTAAATATTATGGTATCCATTCAATGCACAGTTAGGGATTAATAGAGATTAGTATTTAATGCAAAACTTTAAGCACTCACTCTAAGTTATTACAATACGACCCAATGCGTTCCAAATTGGAATTTATTACCGATTATGTATCATGTTAATAAAAGAAAAACTATAATATGCCAGTCATGGTATATTATGACAAATGGCAAGGTAGTCTAAGGTTTAAGACCATTTATGAAGATCAGGAAAAGGGTTAGGCCTAGAATATATCCTCGAAGTATGTCGGTATTCATGCTATGTGCTTCAGAGATTTGCACATCAAGAATTATCTTTATAAACATATCAAAGAGAAAAGATTCACTAGTTTGAGTAGCAATACACATGAAAAAATTGAAATAGCTTAAAATATTTCAATATTAGTATAAATAGAAAAAGCTTGATGAGCTAAGAAAGAATCTTTTTAAATTTTTAAAATCTGATTAAAATTAAGGAAGTTATGACTATTTTTGTGCCTCACACGTTTGGATATTTCCCCTCTTTAAGACCATATGCGTTTCATCACATTTTTTACACTACTTTTTCAGTAAAACTGTCATATCTTTGTTAAAACACAAGACTAAGAAATGAAATTTACCATATAAGTGTATTTTTTTACAAGGAATCAGAATATGCAACAGAAAATCTCCCAAAGTTCATGGTTTCTGTCGCAGTTACCACCTGACGAAGGCCAGTATTTTGTCTGTTTTTTTGTTTATAACTCATTTTCCCAAACTTACCGCCTCAAAGAGAGAGTCGGCCACCATTTTAAATTTTCGAATACATCGGTAAACACTGTTTTTCGAGCTGAATAAACATGTCACATTAAATATAAACACTAAAAACATATCCAGTTAGGTAGAAAAGTAACTTATCTTACCTTTGATAACATTTATTTGTTATATATTTGTTTTTTGTCAACTTTTTCAAATCTATGTGTATAGTAATACAAACGAGATTTTCATACATCTTTTGATTTTGAAAAAACATTTATGGCTGTTCGCAGTAAAACACTGTTCACTGTTCAAAACTAATGCAATGAATAAAAGTGCATGCAAGCTATATATCTACAAAAGTTTATTTTGTTTTTTTAACCATGTTTTTAAATTTGACCAGAAATGGGAGAAATTATAATGGATTCATAATGCCGAATTGGTTGTTATTATACATTCTGAAAACTGATTAGTTCTAAACTAATGTTATTCTAATAACAAAATAGCTCTAATTAAACATATCAGAACATTTATATTCATATTTTCATGTTTTTGTTAATTCGTTTGTGAATAAAAATTAAAGAACGCATGTTTTTTATACTGTGCTATTGTTCTAGGAACTAAACCCCATCAATAGATCAACTGATTAGTTAATCTGTATGAAATCAATTGGCATGTTTTGTAGATCTTGCAGGATGAAATCCATATTGTTTATCATTAAGAAGTTTGTTTTTGTTGAGGTAATTGATAACATCTTGACTTATTACAGATACAAGCAATTTATGGTGCACCAAGAACTAATCAGTCTGTACTGAGGGGCAGACTAATGAAATCTTCCAGGGTAATAGAAAGCATTTTTCCTTTCAGTTAACCAACAAATAAACAACCTTGTAAGGATAGAAGATATTTGGGACTGCAGTTTCTTCAGCATTATGACTACGATGTTGTTAGCATCGAGGTTTGGCAACATCACGGATATTTGGTTGTCATTTAGAGGGATATTCTGGCGATAAGTTGCTCTGATCGCAAAGCGTGGAATTTGCTGCAAAGTTCTTTGCAAAAATTTTGGCTTTATCAAATGTTTTTATTCTTACGGGAAAAAAAAAGACTATTTGTAAAAGATTTAAAGTGTTACAATCAATAAATTCAAAATATTTGTTCTATTTATTAAAATAACTTGACAATTATTTTTATGGCAGGAAGGAAGAAAAATAAGCAATCGTGGAATATCCACAAAATTCAGCTAGTCCTGATGTTACATGGAAAAGGGCTGTCCCCTTTCCATGTAAATAAGAAAAATATTAGATAAGTGAAAATGAGATTAGGATAAGCCTAGAATCGAACCCTGTAGGCAAAGTTAAAAAATGGAATGTTAGAAATTAAGTCTATTCTTAATTCTTTTAGAAATCTGAATATTAAATATGTCAGTAAAAGAATGAACGATGCGAATTAAATCATATTGTTTAAAAATAGGTTAGATTAGAATTGAGGATTCTTTTGTTTGCCAGGGGTGTGTTTGGACAAACATATGTAAAGCCACATGAAATTAGTCACGTTTTAAAAGACATTTCTGACGTCAGAGACAAAGGGAGATTTCTCAATACAGGATCTAAGAGTTAGTTAGTCAGGAGAGAGTTGAGAGTCAGAGAGTTGGGCAGTCAGTTAGTCAGTTGATGAGTTGGAGTCAGAGCCCCTTGGAGGCGAGGGGAGAGGAATAAACCAATGTAGCCATACCAGTTGAATTCCTGACGTCATCGACCGGCCGATCAGATGAATAAAGAAGTCATCATTATGTTGTAACTGTCATTTTGTGTCATCCTTCATCACGAACGAAAGGTAATTGTGTTTAGCATCTTATAATGAACATTGTAAACCCTTCCAAGTTATGTGACCCATCTCCTCCATCACAAGTAATGTCTATAAATGCCTCTGTGCATCATATCACCCTCTCCTCTGTATATGTTAAGAAGAACAATCCCCTGTCTGATACATAAATCACCCCCCCCCCCCGGGATTGTCACAGTCGTCGTCATGATGCAATATATATAAATGTCATCATTCCAATATCGGTGTTATAAGAATGGTTATATATGAACACCCCAAGAAACATAAGAACTGGTATAAATGTCTCCCTCATCATCGTTATAGATGTGCCCCAATATGAACTCCCCGTCATTCTTAAAAATGAGCCCCTGCTATTCAACACTAATCTCTATAATATTCTGATTGTTCCTTACTTAGTCTGTATGTTATGCTTTCAGTAATTAGATATTCAAAAATGAAGCTACATATCAGGAAGGTCACTCTCATATTCTTGTCCAGGGTTGCCAGATTGGCCTTTTTAAAGACAAATTTCAAGAATTTGGGCTTTTTTGAAGCAGTTTTGGTTGGTTGGTTGGTTGGTTTATTGGTCTATCAAAAGCTGCATGGTTATTTTAAGGCTAAATAAGTGGGGGTGGGGGTCTTAGTAGAGTAGGTATTCTTTATTTTCCAGTATGTCAAGGTGAGTTTGGAGGAAGTTTAGTAAAAGATTTAGGTTGAAATATTTTTTTTTTAAAAGGTACATTTATATTTTGGAGAAGAGATTTACCTCTTTCAAGTAATATAGAACTTATTTTTTCCTTTATATTTTCAAAGAGATCTTTAATATTCTTAGTGCAGTAGTGTTTTTGGCATAAGGGAGCTAGGTCAATGAAATTTATTAGAAAATGTTTAATGGTGTAGTTTTCTTGGCAAGGTAAGCATTCAGATGGGTTTTCTCCTTTTAATAGGAGTTAATGAGTGATATTTGTGTGCCCTGTTTTTAATCTTGTAATGATCACCTCTTCTTTCCGGTTTAGTTTGAATTTGGGACTCCATTCTCCAAGTGTGGGTTTGATTTCTTGTAGCTTGTTTTTTGTATAAGTGTCCCATTGTTGTTGCCATTTTGTTTTGATGTACAGGTTTACGGTTGGTTTAAAGTCTGTGTAGGGGATTTATATGTTGGATATTTCTAGGTTTAGTGACTCTTTAGCAGCTAAGTCAGCTTTTGTGTTTCCTAGGATGTCAATATGGTTTGGGATCCAGCATAGGATGATTTGAATATATATTAACATATTTGCAATTTTAATACAAATTTGTATATCTTCAGAAATTCAGACTTAAAAATTGTACTGATTCTTCTGTTCAAAAAACTAATTTTTTACACTATCCAGAATAGTATTAAAACATATTTGTTGATTAAATATATTTCTCATTGTGGAATTTCTATGGGTTTTGCTAATAATTACAATATTTGTTTTAATAAAAATAAAATCATGTGATAATTAAATATGAAAGAAAATTATTAACAGTTAAAATAAACTGCTTAAAATGACAACCAGTGCCTGTTTCAAAGATTTCTTTTCTTTAAGCACATTTTAAAATCTATTTAAAAAAAAAAAAAAATTTTGGTTTTTCATTAAACTGTAAAGATTATTTTTAATTAAAAAAATAACTGTCAAAAATGCATAAAACAAAGAAATTAAAAAGAAAAAGTTACAAAATTGCTTGCATACTTTTTTATGTGATCAATCTTTGTAAGAAGGGCATTTACCACTCGGATTGAATCAGATGGCTCATTTCCATTTAAGCTGCTTTTACGAGCTGCTGTTAGACTTTCAACCTGTAAAAGAAGAAAAATATATAATTTGACTCTCAAGAAATGTTTGCAAATGCAAAATCAAAATGATGAGTCGTATAGAAAAAGTATGAACATATTTGGAATCAGCAAAAGAAAGAAAAGAAAAGTAGAAATGACTGAATACCATTTTCGTCCAGTTAGTCTCCAGAAAATGTTTAACAGAGTAAAAATAAAAATGATGCTAGTTTTTGTAGTGGTACCAGAAAAAGGGGAGATAATTGCAATTAGTTATGGCTATACTCACTAAAATTGATTATTGAATCATCCAAAACCGTATGTAGGGTGGCTCCTAAAAAATAGCAACTATGAAATTCTTAAAATTGCCAATCCTTTCTAAAATTCAACTATTTTCTTTTTTCTCAGATAAACACAGACCATGCACAATGGTCCATAGCAGCCAAGATAGTGATAGACAGCCAGTCTCAGGACTATGGGCGAACACCATAGATCTGTGGACCAGAGTTAAGTTCAACATCTGCTTTGATGATGTGCAACCATGGCTTCAGCTGGTCTCCCAGGCATCATTAGCAACCTTGGAGTTGTTCTGGAGCAATGAATTGCCTTCATGGATAAACTTTCCTGACTGGCCAAACCAGCAAAGTCTCCCCTTTAAAAGAGATTGATTGAAGGAGATGCTCCTACATTGTCCCAACTTTTCTATTGGAAACAGAATGGTGCCAGCAGACTTGCAGAATTTGGTGGAGGCAGTTTTGGTTTTAACAGAATAAGGTAACTCCCCACACTTCAAATAACTTCTTGGAATGGCTACTCAGACATTTTGGTGATTATCTCATCAGTAAGAGGTGTGATTCTGAATGGGTTTCACATTTACTGGATCTTAACCCAGCAGATTTTTATAAAGTCTGCTAAAACAACCTTCAGACGATTCCGGAACTGAAGAGGGCTATCGCAGCCAAAATGAGGTAGTGCCAAAAGATGAATCTATCAGAATTATTGACAGCTTTCCAAATGTACTTGCAACATAAGAATGTACATATCTAGAGCATATTGAATGGCGATGAAACAAAAACCGTGGGACATTCATGATTAAAACTTGGTGGACAAGTCAGACATAAACTGAATTCTATTTGTACAAAATATGATTGAATTTCAGAAAGGATTAAAAATTTTATTAACAATTGCATGAGTGACATTTGATTCTGTTAATCATTGGGAACATTTTCAAACAAAAATTAGTTCTAAATTATATACAGAATTTGAACTTAAATATTTATAAAGATGTTAATATGAGAATTGTAATGCAAATAATACGAATACATAAGAATATATATTTTATGTGTAATATTAATACTGTTCTCAATAAATCGAATGATAGTTAATAAAGAAATGAAATGCTGTAAAATATTTAATTTAAGATACAAATTACAATTTAAGAATTCGTCCAAATTTATATTAAGGGAATTGTTTCCCTTGGGTCATAATAAATTATCTCATTTTGACATGTTTATATTTGCTGAGAAACATTGTTCGATAATATATAAAACAAAGTAACTATATTATATTTTTTAATTAAAATAGACTTAGTTATTTTAAATATATATTTTTTTTGCCATCTTCCTACATACAGCACTTGGTATTCCCAAATGGTCATCTGTTGGGATACTAAACATGCTTAATGTCACTTAATTCCAGTAATCTAACAAGAACTGCTGTCAATATGATTATGCTATACAACCTCTGCACTGATTAATATTGAGCACTATTTGGTGGTGGTTAAGAAGTTTTGGACCACCTTGTGGTTTTAACTTTACTTGCTTGCACTTGATACAACATTCACGGTCCATGCACAATGGTCCATAGTGGACAAGATAGTAATAGTGTGTCAGTCTCAGTACAAGAGCCAAACACCATAGATTTGTGGACTGGAGTTAAGTTTAACATCTGCTTTGATGATATGCAACCATGTCTTCAGCTGGCCTCCCGGGCATCTCCGTCCAACCTTGAAGTGATTCTGGAATTATGGTGTCATGGATGAACTCTCCTGGGTTGCAGTGCATAGCATAGCTAAACCAGCAAAGTCTCCTCTTTAAAGAGATTCATTGAGAGGGATGATCCTGTATCATGTCCTGACTTGGGTATTGGAAACAAAATGGTGCCAGCAGATCCGCAGAATTTGGTTGGAGGCAATATTTGTTTTAACAGAATGAGGTAACTCCCCACACTTCAAATAACTTGTTGGAATGGCTACTGGGACACTTTGGTGATTGTCTCATCAGTAAGAGGTGTGATCCTGAATGGGCTTCACATTCACTAGATCTTAATCCAGCAGATTTTTATCTGTGGGATAATTTAAAAGATAATGTCTGTTAAAACAATCTTTAGATGATTCTGGAACTGAAGAGGTTGGTTGTGTTTGTTTTATGGCATATCAACCCTTTTCGGTTTATTTAATGCCGAATCCAGTTATTTTGAAGAAAACGTTTTTAATAGAATATTTAGATTTTTTTCAAGTCAGTTTCTATTTGACCCATAGTTGGGAACCTAACAGGTAGTACCACTCCGGGTCAGAGTGGACTTGGGAACAATGGCAATTAAGGGGTGGCTTCACACTCCCCAAAGCGGCTATCACAGTCAAAATTAGGGCAGTATCAAAAGATGAGGGCATCAGAATTATTGACAGCTTTACATGTCGTATGCAAATGTGCTTGCAACATAAGTGTGTACATATTTATAGCATATTATTGAATGGTGATAAAACAAAGGTTGTGGGACATTCATGATTAAAACTTGGTGGACAAGTCAGACAGACTGAATTCTATTTGTACAAAATATGATTGGATTTCAGAAAGGATTGAAAATTTTATTAACAATTGCATGAGTGGCATTTGATTGCGTTAATCATTCGGAACATTTTCAAACAAAAAAATTATCTACAGAATTTAAATTTAAATACAGGGTGGGCCAAAATAAGGGTCCTATTTTTAAAAATTCATAAATTCATGTAAGTTTTAAGAAGTGTTTTTCGGCCAAAATATTTTTTGTTTATTTAAAAAAAATCTCGGAAGGGCCAGTTTACACACACATAAAGTTTGGTGAGTTTAACTTTTATTTTGTGGAAGTTATTCAAATTTAAAGATAGGACCCTTATTTTGGCCCACCCTATATTTATAAAGACATTAAGATGAGAACAGTAGCCCAAATAATACTAATGCATGAGAGTATATATTTTCTGTGCAATATTAATACTGTTCTCAATAAATCGAATAATCGTTAATAAAGAAATGAGATGCTGTAAAATATTTAATTTAAAATACAAATTACAATTTAAGAATCTGTTCAAATTTGTATTAAGGAATTACTTTTTCTTGGGATCATAATAAATTATCTTGTTGTGACATGATTATATTTGCTGAGAAACATTGTTTGGTACAAATTAAATCTTTAAATTAAAATAGACTTAGTTATTATAAATACATATATATTCCTTAATAATAACTTGTAATTTTCTTCTATGCAAAAATGTAGCGCTTTTCATTAACACATGGAATTAGGCAGTTCCTTGTTTGACATTTTAACTAGAGATGTATTGTTTATTTGAATTAAATGTATTTGTTTGTTTTCAAATTAAAAAAGACTTAATTATCAAAAAAAAAAAAAAAAAAAAATGTTTTAATAAACACCAGGAATTAGTTTTAATTTTTTTTAATTATTGTTATCATTCTTAATATTTAAAGTGTGTGTTCTATCCTGGATCCCATTTATCTTGCTAGACTGAGACAATTTTTATTTTTTGTTTTAGTTCAGAGTTTCCTTCTTGGAAGAGCTTTATTTTCACTATATTAAAAAAAAAACTAAATAAAGTAATTTAGGGCTTATATAAATAAGAAGCCTCTTAATAACTGTAGTAATTTATTTTCATCCATATTCACTTTTCATATGAAATTATTGTTGCTGTTTATATACAAATTGAATAACATTTTAATAGAAGTTTGTTTTTTTTAAATTAAAATAGACTTAATTAGCAGTTCAGCCTAACTTTTCTCAGGCCCTATGTACTGTTAATAACTTTATGCTTTATATATATATATATATATATATATATATATATATTCAAAAGTTAGACTCATGTCCAGGTAACTTACATCTAAAATTTCAAGTGTTTAGACCCAAAATTGGCGGAGGAGTTTGGTAGAGTGTGCAAAGGTAAACTCTTTCAACTTTGACCTCTTGACATCCAAATTTTCACCCCAAAACTGGTTAAAAAGCTTGCTGCATGTTTGAATACCCTTTATGTAAAATTTCAAATGTTTAAACCCAAAATTGGCTGAGTAGTTTCCTAGAGACTGCAAAGGTTAAATCTTTTGAACTTTGACTGCTTGGTAGCCAAATTTTCAGCCAAAAACTGATTAAAAAGCTTTCCCTATGTCTGAATACACTTTATGTAAAATTTCAAATGTTTAGACCAAAAATTGGCTGAGCGGTCAAATTTTTTTAAACTTTGACCTCAATTTTGACCCCTTAACATTTGTTTTCGGCTCAAATCAAGTTAAAAAGTTTGATCCATGTCCAAGGAACCTATATCTAAAATTTCAAGTGTTTAGACTCAAAATTGGCAGAGGAGTTTGGTAGAATTTTCAAAGGTCAAATCGTTGAACTTTGACCTCTTGGCAGCCAAATTTCTGGCCGAAAACCGATTAAAAAGATTTTCCTAAATCTCAATACCCCTTATGTCAAATTTCGAGTCTGAAGTCTGAAAATCGACAAAGTAATTTGGTAGGGAAATGTACACACACAGAAAATTTCATTTTTATAGATATATAGATTACTTAAAAAATGTTTTCATAAGCAATGTTTTAAGTTTCAAAGTTATGTCATTCTTAAAATTCAAAGTTTTGTGCTTGGTTAATGAAAGAGAGATCCTTCTAGACTAAGCTAATTTTTATTTTCCCCCACCCATGAAAAATCTACCTTGTGTCCAAGTCTAACTTTGTTGGGGGGCAAGTAAATAGAGACTTGATTTCCTAAATAATTTTATTTTCATTTAAAAAATTATTCCTTTTCATTCATAAGGTTTTTCAAATAGATTTATTCTGTATATTTCAACCTAATTAAAATAAACTTAACCATTATAAGCTTTCTCAAATATGCTCGATATAAAACTGATAAATGTAAAATAGAGAAAAGGCAAAAATGAAAGAAAAAAGCCCAGCAAAGACACGAAACAGTGGAAAACCTTGTTTTATTGGGGTTTTATAAAGAGATTTAGGGGCAAAACGGAGAGAAAATATTTTTTTTAAAAGTCAGGAGACTAAAACGCCACTTGACCTTCACAAAGGAAATGGAACAGAAAAGCGAATATCTCACTCATAGGATTATCTCTAATACTGATGACATTCTTGTAGAGTAAGTTGCTGATGTTTTGAAAAAATATAACAGTGTATCTACAATTAGAGTTATTCTAGTAGACAACAATACAAATACAGGTTGTGAGGTTGAATTTGTAACACTTGCTGCAAAAACATGTAGAGCTTTTTTTTAGACATATACATAGAATTACAAAAACTCCTACGATTTTCATTAGTCTTTTATGTGTTATATAGCAGAGTGAATGTATATAAACAGCGTCTATCTAACATTGTGATATGAATAGCATGTCGTCTAGTGGTTACAATGTTCTATTGTTGTTGTATGTATGTGTGTGGCTGTTTCGCATATAACAAAACAGTTCATTAACATTCGGTCTGTATAACACACAGGCAAATAACATACGTTTCTCCGTAGTGTTTTTGTTTCTTTTCATTATTCAAGTTCATCTCCCTCTGAAGGAAACCAAACAACAATAGGTTATATATTTGATATAATTTTATTTTTGAGTTCCTATCAGGGCTGCAAGACACTGTAATTTTCTACATTATTCTAAAGTTACATTTCACCTAGCTTCCAAAACGCGAAGACGATATCTTTCATGTTAGCTTGTTTAACTTTTCCGGTCTCTTTCCGAACTCTAAACTAACTAATTACATGTATTACCAAGCTATCTCGTTACGTCATTAACTCCATGTGACCAAGATATAAATGTAGTATCTGCTCTGATGCTACACTTCAAGTTTTTGTTCTTGGTAAGCGGAAGAGAAATTCTTCACGACTGAGACAATTTTTGTTTTTGTTTCTTGCTCCACATTAAAAAACGCCTCTCGTGTGTCCTCGTGGGGAGGCAAGTAAATAGGAACTCCATGTGACCAAGGTACTAATCGGATGGTTTACCTTCGTCACGTATTTTGTTTATGTTCTAACATTCTTTTCCACCAAGTTAACGTTTTTGGGAACTATTTTAACATAAATAATTTTATCTGTAAATATTTTGCTTGGATAACATTATTTATAACATTCTTTTACAAATCATAATAATAATCGTCCAGCTAACTTAGCATTGCCCGGTCGATATCTAACATATGCAAATTATGTGGTAATGAATATAATCATTTACTTCAATTGGCTGTCTTCTAGATGTTTTTTTTTGTTTACTTTATTCATTTTATTTCAATAAAACAAAATAACTGTTTTCGTTCCAATACTGAAATTTATAATTTTTTTCTAAGCAATTTGAAGGTTAAATGTTAAAAAAAAAAAAAAAAAAAAAAAAAAAAAACAAGGATTTTACAGTTCATTTTTGTAGACAATTTTTGATGTAATTTGCTTAAATAACAGTGCAAGTAAGAGATTTAATTTTTTGGTATGAGTATTTATTATACCAAGACATAACTTTCCCATACAAAGGTAAGTTAATTTTTTTTTTTTTTAGTGAAAAATTCACCTATCTTATGATACAAGTAGATAAATAAGCCTCAATCATAAAAATTATTTGTATAACTTCACTTTCTCAAAATAACAATACATTATAGCAAAATATTAGTCATAAAAATACTTACCTCATCTATCAAGACAAATACTAACACGTCGTTATCCATAATTATTTCTTCAATCTTTTCAAACATTTTCACAACCAGTTTGCCACTCTAAAGAAAACAATAATCAGATTCTTCATTTCAATGTTAAACCAAAGTATAATTGTCTGGTGATTATTTATGACTATTTTCACTTGAAGACAAATTTATCATAATACTTTTTCAACCGACAATATAAAAAACAAAATGATCAAATATGACATGAAAAAATGTGACTATTTGTTTTTGTCGCAGTGAGGCGACTTTTTCTCTGGCATGCACCATATTCTGAACGATCCTCGGCAAAATGGTTAACCAATTGTGACTTCAGCCAAGTTCTCCCCTGATGGTTACTTCCCAAATTCTTAGCTGTCCACCAAAACATTTGTGTTACTAAGGCAGAGAGGTAGGGAGAATTACGTCACAAATTAATTCCTCATCTGGGTGACAAAACAAACATTTAAGCAACAGTAAAACAATTTCCTTGGTTGAGATTTAAAATATAACCAGCACGGTTACACAACATTGCCCAGGGCAAACGAGTAACATAACTTCTATCCTTTTCCTTTTTCACCCTTCCCACCTTCTCTCTCTTCTTTGCTCAGCTCATTCCCCTCTTTGAACACACACACGCGCACACACACATAACTGAACTTGAATGCTAACTAGACACTATCCTTGAGTATCAAAAGTCTCTCTGTACAGAGGTTTGTCAAGAAAATCTGGCATGAGAATACTTTTCTCTACAAGTAAACTCTGACTAAACATCCAAAATCACATAGTATTCTTGGTCCAAATAAGATTTCCTCCATATGGCTAACCCACACTGGCTTTTACAAGGATTGGTGCACTTTCTTCAAGTGTTGTTATTGCAAGTAATATCATGAAGCTGGATACTCCACCAGACCAGATAATTTCTTGTTCTGGAATCCAGTAAGACCACAAGAAAGATATACTATTACATATTTACATGGTCAATTGAAAAGAGGAAAATTATATTCTAAACTTTTTTTACGAACTCAGTGTTTGAGATGTAAAGGAGAACTTTGCTCCAATATTTGAACATCTCTGTATCTCATATAGAGATCAAGTATTAGCCCCAAGAAGGGAGCCCCTTGATTTTTTGAGAACTTCGACTGAATTAAAATGAAATAATAATGTTATTATTTAGGAAGCCATTCATGATGGGTCTATGTTAATATACTTCCTAATTTCCAGCATAGCACTACCGGAAGTGGTGACAAGGCAAATCAGTTTCTTCACTTTTATTGTTCTCCAGTATTTTTATTGTGAAGTGATTTATTGAAATAAAATATAAGAAAAGGATATTATTGAAAATTATACAATAACAATTAACAAAATTATAGAGACTAAAATAAAATTAGTCTTTATTTGAACTTTTAATAAAAAAAGTTTTTTAAAAAATATAAATTTTTATTTTATTTGAAATTTTATAAGAAATATATGCTTATGAAATTATAAAAATAAGTTTTTTAATTTTAAAAATAAGTTTTTTATTTGAGCTCATATATATGTTTATAAAAGTATAAAAATAAAATTATTGAAATCAAAATAACAAATGAAATTATTGAAATCAAAATAACAAAAGAAATTATTGAAATCAAAATAACAAAAGAAATTATTGAAATCAAAATAACAAAAGAAATTATTGAAATCAAAATAAAATTTCAAACATCATAAAAAAAAACGTATCCAATACATAATATTTCCAAAATAGTTTTAAAAGATTTTTAAATATCGTTTCAATAATTCTTAAAAAAAAAAAAAAAAGCACAAAATGTGTTTTCAATAATTGTTAAAAATAAAACTAATTTCAATAATTCTTACTTAAAATAAAACCAAAAAAACTTGTCAATGATTATTAAATTAAAAAAGAATGATTGAAAAAACATAATAAAAAAAGTACATGCACAGGGGAGATATAGGCATGAGAGAAAAAAAGTGAAGGAACTGATTTGCCTTGTCACTGCTTCTGGTAGCGTTACGTCGGAAATTAGGAAGTAAGTTAGCTGACTATAACCAGAAATATTATTCTGTCTGATTACCATGAAATTGTCAAGAAAATATTCTTCAAATCAATAAAATGAATGTCATTTTTTCGCATGTATTTCAAATTCTACTGTTTTAGTCGATTGGATTACATAATTTGATTTAGGACTAATACATTTTAAAATAGGTAAAGTCGGAATTTCTTACGTTAATAACATCAGATTAATTACCAATCACTAGTTTTGCTAATTGGATGATCTCCATTTTTTCTTTGAAATGGGTACAAAATATGATAATGTACATATGAACATGAACTGCCTTTGTGTATTATTATATAGATTATAATCATTTTGCTCTATTTTATTAGTTTGTTTTTCTTTTTAAATAAGTAACATTTTATTGGGAAAAAAACGGAATATATAATACACTGATTAACTTACCTCAGAAAACCACTTGGAAAATAAGCCATGACTATTTATCTCAATAAGTTGACCATATGCATATCGATCAGACATCTGAATACAAATCTTCTGAGCTAGTGCCTTACATAAAGAAGTCTTGCCTGTCCCTGGAGGACCTGTCATGAAAAGTAATGAATTTCATTTTTATTCAATAAAATTTTGCCAAACAAAACAAATGTTACAAACATACACAAAATTATATACAAAATGCATCATTTATACATTTAACTAACCCTTTCCTTTTTTTTTTTTAATTCAATTTTCTTATTTTATTCTAGCTGGGGATGGAGCATCTGACCAGATGCCAGACATTCACACGCTATCTCATATATTCCAGTTGAGAGATCTTTTTAAGATTCTAACCACCTTAATGCAATTGTTTGAACCTCTCTTGCACTTGGTTCACTGAGTATATTTGCCAGGTAGTTTTTGAAATTCTTTATCATGAGCCCAGTTGCTCCTATAATTATGGGAATGATGGATAACTTCTAAAGATTCCAGTTCCTTTTCATTTCATACATAAGACTTTGGTATTTTCTTCTTTTTTTTTTTCTCAGCTCCCTTTAACCCAACCTCATTGGATACACTAAATTCTAAGTTTTTTTTGTTTTGTTTTTACAAAGGAATCACCACTTATCAAGACCCAGAGGCCTCTCGAGAATGAGGGTTAATGGGTATACATTGGTCAATGTGATTATAGCATAGTAAACATAAGTATTGGGAATTTTGTAAATTAGGTTACTTAGGGGGATGGTTCATCAAGAACTTGTTTACGTTGGACTTGAAGACAATCAGATTGTAGTCAGCTGGAAAGCAGGCAATCGGAAGAGAGTTCCACAGGCGTGCAGTTCTAAGAAAGAAGCCCTGTTCATGGAATCTGCATTTAGGTTTAGACACAGATAAAGAGTGTGGGAAATTATTGATAGTGGTTTTGGCTAGACGAGTGTTTTTCGTGAAGTTTAGCGAGGGAGGGGTATAGACTGAAGCTCAGCTGAGGACTTGCCATGAAAATAACAATAAAGCAGAGACATGCTTGCATCGTCTCTTCTGTGGGAAAGAAGTTGCAGGGAAAAGAAAAGGGTATCCCTCATTAGGCTACGAAGTCTATTTTGAACTCTGTCAAGGCAGGATAAGCTGCTTCTAGCAGCTCCTGCCCAGGTTACTTCTTTCTTCTTGTGCCACATCACTATGTCAGATTTAACAACCCAATTTTCTAGGTAGCTGTAGGAATTTCATAGTCATAGTGGACGGTGTATGACTTATTGCCCAGGAATATGGATACCAAAGTAGAAGAGCGTAAGAAATTGTGTGTGTAACAACTGTTTACCCTGCAGAGAATTTCAGGTGATTAAATTGCTAGTATGTATTATCATAAAAAAAGAGCAGATCAATAAAAATAATAGTTATTTTAACTTTTTCTATTGACTTGCTTGTTGTTTTTTTGCTTGTTGGGAAGCATTTTCTAATTGCAAGAAATTTATTTCATTAATTTCTTACAAACTTCTCGGATATTTGATTTTGAAATATGAGCACCAGAAACATCCACACTGTCTAAAGCAAAGGGTTCCCAATCAGTAAGCCCTATGTGTGTGTGCGTGCGTGGAGGGGGGGGTCATAATGCCTTGTTAGAAGTAGCTTAGGATAACAATTTTATTTCATTAATTACATATTTTATGTTTGTTTAGGTGCAAAGCAAAACACGTGTTACATTAGTTCAATAACATTAGGTGATACTATGGATGTATGTATGCTTGCCTGTGAACGAATGTGCCTGTGTGAATATGTATGTGTCTAGTGCATATGTCTGTGTGTGTTCACTGTGCACAGAGCAATTACACATCCATTACTGATTGGTGGGAAAGGAATCACATTATTGGTCACTTTCTTTCGTGTTTCTTCACAGAAAATAAAAAGAAAATTAAACTACTGATAATAAGCCCAAACTAGGGGGTCACAGGGGCTTCAAACTTTTAGGTAAGGGAGTCGCAAGTGTCAAAAGGTAACAAACTCTTGGTCTAAAATCTAGTCGGGAAGAAGAAACTGTTTGAGTTTCACCAAATCTTGCACGCTCATACAACAATATTTTAATGATTTTAATAGTATTAGTTCTCTCCCACTACAAGAACTATGACACCAGGGTTAGAAAGTGGGATTGAGAAGTCAGCATCCCAGAGAAGGGGGCACTCTGACCTTCAAAAAGTGCCTGGGCAGCCCCATCGGCATCCCAGTAGGGGTACCTCAGGCGATCAGCAATAAACTAACCTCTTAAAGAGAAAAGGCAAGGGCTGGGAAGATGGACCTCCTAGAACTGCACATAACCAGCATTACACCGCAATCAACACGGACCAGGTCATTACAGGAATGCTCTGATCTCTGTTGATTTTGGGGGCCAAGGATGAAAATCTCTAGCCAGCTTTTAAAATGATTTTAATGATAATAAACGAAAAGGCAAAATAAAATACTTACCATGTAATAAAATGACTCTGTTCCACGAGATTATATTGCTGTCAACTTTTTGATCGGAGAAAAGAAGAGTTGTCATGGCATAACTCAGAAGCTGACAAAATAAATAAAACAAGATTGTTACTATTGTAAAAGTCACACACATAGACACACGTGAAGTTGTCTTATAACTTTATGAGATAAGGTCTTGTTAACATTTTAAAATTTGGTATTTCTTTATTATTAGAGTGAAATTCAAAAGTTGAAATATTGAATTTCAAGTAAAACCAATGGTATCAATTTGGTTGTCATGTCACTGTAATGAACATATCCAAAAATTATGAAAAACAATATGGTAGAAAATTAATGAAAATAGTTTTCAAAGACAGCAAAAATTGAGTTTTGCTAAAAAAAAAAAAAAAGAAACTAGGGAGTTCAATTCATAACAAGGGAGGTAATTATTTTCTGAAATCTTGGGCTCACTTAGCAAAACCTGCTAATTTTTTTGAAAACTGCTTTTCATTAATAATTAATCTTCTAATTTTTTGGATATGTCCATTTACTGCAACATGACAATTAAGTAGATACCATTGATTTCATTTGAAATTTAACATTTTAGTTTTTAAATTTCTCTAATAACAAAGCAGAATCAAATATTTTAACAGTAACAGTTATATGACCAAGATCTACTTTCTTTTGTGTTTACAAACAATCTCTTGCATAGTGATCAGTATGTGTTTCTGCGCAATCTTTAACATGCCTGCTTTAGCAGGCATGTTAAAGATTGCGCAGAAACACATCAGGTAATTTAAACACTTCTTTGCATGTGCAACTTTTCCATTTGTGCTCACCTTGTGGCCAAAAAAATATATTTCAGTTTCTGAACAAACACTGGAGACAACATGCTAAAATCATCTCCTTGTCCTTTGCCAGAAAGCAGCAGGATGAGATGGAAATTAATCTTCTATCTTTAACTAAAACCTGCATGACAAACCAACTTGCCTTTTTGACTTATATTTTTATGTTCCGGCTCTTGCATTAACAAAATGGTTGAATAATGTTGATTTAATTGTATGGAAGATCTTAGTATTATATCGAACCTGGTGACCTTTTTTTTTCCTCTTCTGTTTCAAGCCGGCTCAGTCAGATAATTACAGACTTTACGTTACTTAATAAAATTATTATTTTTTATCTTTGCTAAGCAACTTTTTATCCAACTCCGTCTCACTACAAAATGTTGACCACAACATGATTGAAAACAAGTTATATCACCAAGATCTACTTTCTTTTGCGTTTACACGCAATCTCTTATGTAGTGATTAGTATGTGGTTTGGTTGGCTAAAACAGGCATATTAAAACTTGTGAAGAAATACATTGGGCAAGTTAAACACTTCTGCGCTTTTTAGTTTTCCTAATTTTTGCCCAGCCTGAGTTTGGTGCTAAAAAATAAAAACAGTTCCTGATGGATGTAAAGATCAAATGCTAAAAACATCTTCATGGCCCTTGCTATAAAGCTGCAGAATGAGATGGAACTCCTAAACTCAATTCTCTTTCTATAGCTAAAGCTTGCCTGCCAAACCAACTTGACTTACTTTCTTGTGTTCCTGTGTTAACAAAATGGTTAAATGAGATTAATTGTAGAGATGATGTTGGTATTTTAATACAAAACTTTGATGATCTTATTTTATTCTTTATTCTAATTCCAATATATTTCTATAGCTAAATCTTGCCTGCCGAACTAACTTGTTAGCGTGAAACTGCTAAATAAAGTTGATTTCATAGTAGGTATAAAATGGTTATCTCCAATTACCGACAAGTGTCTCATAAGAACAACCAACTTTCAGAATAAAATTTCATCCAATCAATTTATTTACTTTTAACTAACTTGTTAGCGTGAAACTGCTAAATAAAGTTGATTTCATAGTAGGTATAAAATGGTTATCTCCAATTACCGACAAGTGTCTCATAAGAACAACCAACTTTCAGAATAAAATTTCATCCAATCAATTTATTTACTTTTAACTAACTTGTTAGCGTGAAACTGCTAAATAAAGTTGATTTCATAGTAGGTATAAAATGGTTATCTCCAATTACCGACAAGTGTCTCATAAGAACAACCAACTTTCAGAATAAAATTTCATCCAATCAATTTATTTACTTTTAACTAACTTGTTAGCGTGAAACTGCTAAATAAAGTTGATTTCATAGTAGGTATAAAATGGTTATCTCCAATTACCGACAAGTGTCTCATAAGAACAACCAACTTTCAGAATAAAATTTCATCCAATCAATTTATTTACTTTTAAGACAATAGACAAAATATGAGATTTAAAGTTATCAACGTTTTTTTCCATCATTTTTCAGTTAATTTTTTTTTTTTTTTTGTATTCGCTTATCTAATTTGGATTCAGATTCATGGTTTCCAAACTTTTCACTTTTGTTGGATTAAATCTAAATTTCCACAAATCTTCCCACTTTGAAAAAGATTAAAATCAAACTCGATAGAAAGAGATCTCACCCGTTCTTTAATTTCTTCATCGAAAATCAAATGTTGCCATATTCCATGGAATGCTGCGTTTGGTAGGCACCACATCTGTGCAACACTGCAATTATCACAATCTCCCAGATCTTCATCTGACGGCCCATCTTCATTCAAGTGAAATATGTACATCTTTAAGTTGCTATCTTGTAAATCAATACTCTGAAATAAAATATACATGTCAAAAATGAAATGCATATATACGTCCAAATAGTGAATTCATAGGCAAGACAAAATGACCTTTTAGAGTTACATTTAACTAGCAGAACTATCTGGCATTGCTAGAGGCCATAAAAAAATAAATAAATAAAAGATGCTAAATAGTGTTAATTTTCTCACTTCCCCTAGAAGAAAAATTCCTTTTTTTTTATGAAGAGTGAAGAAATAAAACTTAGGAGACTCTTCAGAGCGCTACTGAAAGTACTGAATAAATTTAAGGATGCTTCCAGAGCAACCAAAACTAAGTTTCTCCCCACTTCTTTGTAAAAAAAAAAATGACAATAGTTAATAAATAGTAAATGAAATCCAGGGTTAGCATCTTTCAATTTGAAAAAATGTCAACTCACTTTCTGGGCTGTATTAATATATGATAACATTAAAAAAATTTTCATAACATTCAATGATAGAAATGGTCATTTGATCCCCAAAGAATTTTTTTTTCTTTTTCTGTTAAACTGATTTTAAAAAATACCAACTTTGTTGTGTATTTTAGAAGTTTTAGCTGGACATAAAACACACAAACAACTGATCTTTATACAAAAGATGATAATAAACTGACAAAACACCCATTACTAAATACTATTTTGAATAGGCAAACATTTCAACAAAACAGACTATATAAAATTTATCATATTTGGATGAAAAAAACAAAATGCTTTTTTTTTTTTAATATTTTTTTTATATATTGTTTAAAAGTCATATCAACAGATATACTGAAAAATAAAACCTGACTAACTAGATGTTAAGAGGGTATTATCATACATTTTTAAACAATATTTTGGAGTAATATTCCTTTTATCAAGTTAGTGAGAACAAGATCGTTTTTGTTATCTTTGTTTTTTTCTTTTCTTTTCTTAATATCTATCCAGCAGGAATTCTGCAGTCTGAAATTTGAATGCCCTTCAATGGAGGAACAATTTTTTGAAGACAGTATTGAAAGTAAACACGTCTTGGTTAAGCATATAGAAAATAAATGTTATGATCTGATAGAAGCATTATTTAAATATAAATTACATGTTTTAAAAAGCCATATTAATGCATATAGTAGAAATAAAACACAGTAACAAAATGTTAAGAGGATAATATTATGTTTTTTTAAACCAGCTGCCTGTGTCATGGCATTGCTCAGGAAAGGAGATTAACTCAAGAGATTTCATGAAAGTACATAATAGTTAACTTGTTAAGAATGTTTAACTAAATAATAACTTTATCACTCCCGCACAGTCCGTAAGGGTTGGCAGTTTGTAATATTTTATTATTGTAGGTGTTATAGATCATTATAATTGTAATACCTAGTTGATTACTTTATTATATAGACAAATAGGGAGGGTTGCCGTTTCGCTGTACAAATACTCTCAAACCCTGTATTGAGTATAAGGAACTAAATTCGGTAATCATCGTTATGTCACTGAATGTAAACAAAAGTTAACAGTTTTAAATAAGCAATACTTTTTCATAAATAAACAAATAAACAAGTTAAGAATTTTAAATAAAAATATTTCATTCATTCAAAAAAAATGCTCTGTTTATTGTTTATTTGTGAAAAAGTTTTGCTTTTAAAATGGATGAAATTATTTTTATTTAAAACTCTACTTATATTATTCATTTGTTTATTTGTGAAAAAGTTTTGCTTTTAAAATGGATGAAATTATTTTTTTTTTAAACTCTTTACTTATATTATTCATTTGTTTATTTGTGAAAAAGTTCTGCTTATTTAAAACTGTTAACTTCTGTTTACATTCAGTGACATAACAGTGATTAGTGAATTTAGTTCCTTATACTTGATATAAGGTTCGAAAGTTTGTACAGCCAAACGATAACCCTGCCGACAAATAGATTTTCCAGATATGCATTGATATAGCTTTGTAAAAATATATAATTCATATTTCAATAATCCCCTTAGCAGACCATAATATTTTATCATTACTTTGTTCCAATCAAAGGAAAGTAACTCTGTAATGTTCTCATTTTTAAGATGCCCATTTGAAACTAATTCCAATATGGGCAAAGTATTTTTTAGAAAGAATTAAGAAAATCAAAGCAAATACACTACCGGGCAACACCGGGTAGGACAGCGAGCTAATAAATATTTCAGCTAAACACATCATCGAGTTCATTATTACACCAAACAAAAAATTGTCCATAGCTTAAGTATCCAACAATGTGTGTTTGCTTAAGAACAGATCAGGATATTTCATATCAAGATAAACAATACAAAATACATACCTACTATTAGCGAACATCTTTTTTCATCCCTCCACCTTCCTTTTTGATATTTCTATCCTTTTCCCTCTTCTTTTTACTCTCCCTCTCTTTCTACCTCTTATGTTCATGTTTTCAGTTGTAAATATTTAAAAAAATTTTCATGTAGTCTTTAGAAAGCAAAAGTTAGTAAAGTTCCTTGAATGGTTAAGCATCACATTACTTCTGATGATTATGTGTCACGGAACCAACATCTTTGTTGAGAATGTCACTTTACATAAGACTGAAAAGAAGCACTTAGTTGCTTTTCTTCAGCATTTCTTAAAACAACTTTCGCAGACTTATTCACAAATGAAGACTTGAAAACACAAAACGGATTTTTCATTGCTTATTTAATGTCAACATTATCTTTTTCTCACAATCATCTCAGCATGCCTCATAGGTACCTCGCTGGCTTCATCAGTGGATTGGTTGGTTGGTTGTTTTTGTTTTACGGCATATCAACCCTTTTCGGGTTATTTAATGCCGAATCCAAAGATTTTGAACAAAAATTTTTTTAATAGAATATATTTGTTGTTTTCACATCGGTTTCTATTTAACCCATAGTTGGGACCCTAACAGGTACTACCCCTCCGGGTCAGAGTGGACCTGGGAGCAATGGTAATTAAAGGGTGGCTCCACACTCCCCAAAGCCCACAAGCTGGGGCCTCACCACTGAATATAGTTTAAGGTCATATATCCAGGACCCCCACTGAGGGACTTTTACCCTCTGCAGGGGGGCAGTCAGCATATTCTAATGCCCCACCGACAGGGCCTTCATCAGTGGAAGTGAACATACAGGATATCCTTACGACTCCGTGACAATCTGCATTCTGATGTCTTTCAATTGCTTATCATAATATTTTTCCAATAAAAACAATACATAAATGCATTTATCCTAGTTACTTACTCTCTTATGCAAATATTAAATAGCATATTTTTTTCCATGCAATTTCACAAATATTTTTCAATTTATACTAGTTATAAAGTTATAGAAGCTAGGTAAAAATAGAAATTGACATAATAAAGTGCATATTGAAATATTAGAGCATTATCGGTGGATGCTAAGTAACCAAAACGATTATTATTATGATCGGTTTTGATGTCTAGAAAATATGTATCAAGACAGAAAAGGTATTTTCGGAAAAAATATGTTAAAAATGTATTATGAATGGTAATTTGATAGTGGAATTTCGAAACAAGTTAAAATTTTAGTATTAATAAGTTGATAAATACGCAAGAAATATGACAGACATCACACGATGGTCATGAGTGATACATATTGATTACGTCGTTAGAAGCGAAATGTCTTGTACACATTGGTTTTAGGCAATTGAGAGTCAGAATTTGAGAGAGACAGCTGGGGGACAGAGAGAGAAGCAAGTCAACCGGTCATAACGGCCCGGAGCATCTGTGAGAGTGAGGAGTCCAACGCCTATCAAATGAAGGAACATAGGACAGCGTGCAACTTTACAATCAGGAAACAGCGCAAATAAAGTTGCTGAAAATACAACCGAGATTTCTGATTTATTTGGAAGGAGTTTTCTTGCGGCTTTTCTAACACCATCCAAACAAGACCAAGATGGATCAGGTATGTCTCCCTATTGGCCGATGTTAAACCCCCAGAGAACTATTACCTGGCCCTTTTTGTAGTAAATGTTATATGTCTATTGAACTGTATCTGTGAATATATTGACATGTACAAACATGAGAACACTAGACGATAATAGATATTATATACATTCAACAGACACATGAACATATGAACATTTATATATACAAGTAAACTGGTATATATAAATCGGTATAACACAATATTTTCTTAAATTATTTGTTTTTAAACATTCCTAATTTCAAATACTTGTGTTTTAAATCAACATTTATGTCAGGATCTGTCAAAAACAAAACAAAAAAAAAACATGCAAATCCTCAAAGTGCATCTAGATCCACATTCAAACCCCAACATACATTTTACAAGCCAACTTTTGCAACCCCAGCTGTTGTCATTATAATAACTATTACAAGCTATCAATAGTATTATAATTAGAACTAACTTATACGCATTTTTTGAGTGGCATTAGTACAGCCATTTACTATGTCAATTTCTATCTTTACCTAACTTGTATCACTTTATAACTAGTATGAATTGAAAAGATTCATGAAATTGTGTGAAAAAAAAATATGCTATTTAATATTTGCATACGAGAGTAAGTAACTAGGTTGGTTGGTTGGTTGATTGTTTTTGTTTTACGGCATATCAACCCTTTTCGGGTTATTTAATGCCAAATCCAAAGATTTTGAACAAAAAATTTTTTAATAGAATATATTTGTTGTTTTCAAGTCGGTTTTTATTTAACCCATAGTTAGGACCCTAACAGGTACTATCACTAGAGTGGACCTGGGAGCATAGGTAATTAAAGGGTGGCTCCACACTCCCCAAAGCCCACAAGCTGGGGCCTCACCAATGGATATAGTTTAAGGTCATATCCAGGACCAAGTAACTATGATGAATGCATTTACATATTGTTTTTATTGGCAAAAACATTAGAAATTATAGTTAAGTTGATGTCCTCCGTGATATAAACGTTGCTTAAATTTACTTACTTGTCATGTCGAAAATAGTAATATATTCAAAAATTACAAAAATTCATCAAGTAGAAAATTATTTGTAGTTAAAAGTAATTTTTACGGAAAATTGGAGAAAATAGCATTTTCCCTTGATGCAAACACCTTGAAGATTGTGAATACAGGAGACATACTTATCTATCTTTTCGCCACTTTAACGGCTAATGTTTTGTTTAGGTAACAGCGATAGATTTCTTTTTATTAAAAATACAATAGCAATTATTCTACCCAATGAATTTTCGTAATTTTTTTGATATATTAAGTAAGTACTGTTGTTTCGGTTTAAAACCACATATTTAAAAAAATCTATTTGTCAACTCTATCTTAATAAGCACCAAAAATGTGTGTTAATCAACAATAAAAAAAAGAACAGTTACCTGTCGTTCGCGCAATTTCAAGTCTGTGTCACATAAGGCAATGCTTTTCACATGTTTTTGAAGCTCCTCATTCTCAAATTCGCTAATTTCAAAATTCCCATAAGCTACTTTCTGTCGGTAGAGATAAGCATAGACTTGTTCTTTGATAACAGATTTCCGAGCAACGCTTGAAAGAAAAAACAAAAACATTTTTTAAAAGAGAAAAAAGAAAGCGTTTAAATAAAAGTGTCAAAAAATAAAAAAAATAAAAAAATGCATTTCTATTTAAACTGCTACGAAAAAAATCCTTTAAATTTGGTTACTTAGTAGAGTTAGGTATTTATAAAAGTTTGGGCTGAAGACAATGGAGTCATCACTTATTAAGGCACAAAGCCTACTCGAGGATAAGAGTAAATGAACGTCAGGTATCCAGTCAAACAACACCGTAATGATCTTTCTTTTTATTTTTAAAACTCAAGGGAGTTACTGAAGGCCATGCGAGGATAAGAGTTAATGATGAGTGTACTGTGATCACCTAGAAAATAGTGTACTGATCCTTAATGGTGTAAATTGGGTAGAATTTGATTATTTAAGGGGACAGCTTAACAAAGACTTGTTTACATTGGACTTGAATATGATCATGTTGCATTTAGCTAAAAAAAAAAAAAAACAGGCCAGTGGAACAGTGTTTGACACGCAAGCAGTTCTAGGAAAGAAGCTTTGTTCATGGAATTCGCACTTAGATTTAGGTAGTGAGTGAGAGAAAGGGAGTTAAAAGTTGGACTTCTTTAATACAAGTTTTTGTAGAAAAATTGGTGAATATGTTTCTTCTATTTTCTTGCCTTCCCATGAGTGCAAAGTTAGACACGATGCGGCAAAAATCCAACTCCCAAAAAAGTCATCATCATCATATTCAGTTTAATGTTCATTTTACATGCTGGCGTGTGTTTGGCACCTTTTAGAAATTGGCTTCAAAAGTTAACTATCTCTGGCTAAGTCTTTATTTATCCCTCTTTCTCTAAAGAAATGGCAGAAACACTAGAGGAAGACCTCCAATCTGTGGTGGAATGGGGACAAAAGTGGTTGGTCGCGTTCAATGCTGCCAAGACTAAACTAGTTTCATTCAATAATTACAAGAAACCCTCTCAACCACCTATAGCAATGGCCAATGACTCTTTATCTGAGAGTACATCTTTCAAATTTCTTGGCCTAACGTTCACAGGAAACATGAGTTGGAACAATTACATTGAAGGCATTGCCAGGGCCGCTGCAAGAAATGTGGGCTCTCTCTACCATGCTAGAAAACTACTAACACCCGAAAGTATCCTGTACCTCTATAAGGCCACCATTCGCCCATGTATGGAGTATTGCTGTTACATCTGGGCTGGTGCATCTGCTACTAGTCTCTCGCTCCTTGACAAGGTTCAAAAGAGAGTCGCAAACCTGATAGGCCCTGAACTGGCATCTAAGCTTCAGCCTCTGTCCCATCGACGAAATGTTGCATCCCTCTGTCTTTTCTACAAGTATTTTAGTGGTGGATGCTCTGACGAACTGCAATCACTTGTACCCCCACGACGTGAGCACCCTCAACAAACCCGACAGGCTGCTAAATCCCACCCCCACACAGTAGAGATCCCTAGATGTAAAAGATCTTTTTACTCCAATAGTTTCTTCCCCAGAACCGCTAGACTCTGGAATTCCATTCCAGGTCCCTGCTTCCCCAACAGTATTGACGTGCAGAAGTTCAAGTGTAACGTGAACCGACATCTTACTGCCCAAATCCCTACATAGTACCCCAGTAGTTGTTGCCCCTGATAGTAGCCCCCTACACCAAAGTGGCAATTTGCCTTGTTTGGGGTGAAAATGTAATAAAAAAAAAGTCAATCCTTATCACTTCCTACTTTCCTTTGCCTTACTACCTCAACTGTTCTCTATCTACTAACCTAAGAACTCTCATTCATTCTTTCAATGTGATCAAACCAACAAAGTTTCCTGTCCTGCACACATATCCCCATACTGTCTAAATTTAATTTTTATCTAACATCATCATATTAAGACTCAAATTACACATCCATTGCAGAATTATCACATCATTTCTCTGTATCATTGGCCGGGGACAAAAATACCTCTCTAGTCTCATCAGGCAATAAATCCATCTACATACTACACTTTGATCCTATCCCAAAGGCCACATGAAAATATAATTTCTGTGTTAAAACATATGGTGCTAGAATTAAAGAGAAATTGTTGCATCAAATTTAGAAAAATAAACAAGTATTGATGATCTTGATAATAATTTATTTACTTGCAGAGACTGTAAGGCTTTTTTAGTGAGAAAAGTCAAAATAAAAAAAGGCCCTATAGTTTCTGCTGATTATTATAGATAATTAAATAGACATTTCTCTACCGTTTTTGCTACACGACCATACCTGTCTATTCGTTTGTTTATTTTTTCTCTTTCCTTTCTCTTGTCCGGTTTTCCGCATTGCTCTTGGTTTTTATAAACTTTCATGTGTTTCTTTACCAGCAATGCTTCAAGCAAACTACCATTTATTTGTATTATTATATATTATAATTTTTTGGAATTCTTTGAACTGAGGCTCCATAATTTGAGTACACATTTTATTGCGGACTGTTAACCACCTGAAGAAGGCCAGAGGATGAGCTGGCCGAAACGCGGTGAAACAACAGCAACTATGAAGATGAGGATAACAGTCCGCAATAAAATGAGAACACAAATGTATTATTGTCCGAAATTTTGCCCTTATATTTATAAGTGCATATTTAAATCAACCCCTCTGACAATGTTATTTTTGATATAATTGTAGCCATAGACTATTGAGATTTTTGCTAGGATATAGAGTTGCAGAGCTGGAAAGTATAAAGTCAGGCTCCAATACCAACTCCTAGGATGCCAAAAATGCTCACTGACTCCTCGGAATTTAAAATATTTTACCTAGACTCCAAGTCTTTCAATATTAAGATTGTCTGTTGATTCTTCAGAGATTCACTTGCAACAAACAAGGCTAGCAGCAAAGTCCCATCCCTTCACTGTAGAGGTCCCCAGATGCTGGAAAACTTTCTACTATAATAGCTTCTTTCAAGACCACTTGCCTTTGGACTCCCCACTCTGCTTCCTGTTTCCCCAACTGTACCAACATGCAGAAATTTAAATGTAATATGAACAAATATCGTGTTACACAACTCCCCACTTAGGACGTCCCTTATAAATCTGGCTTCTAATTACAGTAGCCCCTTATGTCTCAGTGGCAATATGCTTTGTTTAGGGTGAATCAAAATTTTTAAAACGTTTTTAAATCTAACTCAGATTCCTAGCATTCTTATGAGACCAAATCAGGCTCCTTCCAAAACCTTTGACTTGAATAATTATCTCAAAACAGTTTGAATTATCTCCCTTGACTTCCATACTTCTATATTGTCTAAAAGAAATGACAGCAACCAGCTGTTTATCGATAAAATTATATTTTATTTTTGAAAACAAAAACATTAGATGAATTTCAGTGATTTTTGGTGCACTGTATTTTGTTGGTGCTTCTTTGAAATTAGAAAAAAAAATTGAAATATTGAATTTCAATTTAAACCAATAATATCTACTTACAATGGGCACGTCAATATTAGTAAAATATCCAAAAATTACAAAAAATGGTAATGTAGAAAATTAATTGATCAATGTGCTCTAGCTTACCAACTAAAGACTCACCTTTAAAAAGTTGATTTTTAGGATTATTCGAGTCTGTTTTGAATGAATACCAAATTTAAAATTGTTGCCAACAAGTAGTTTGAATGATATAATGACCTTTATTATCCAATGTATCCTCTATTGTTTTCACTAGTGGCCATGTTTGTTTTCGTGAGCGCATATTGACCAATTAATTATTAATGAAAATGTTTTCCAAGAAAATTGCAAGTTATACTTAAATAATTAACAAAATAAACGGGAGATAACTGTCTTGTTACATTTCCCCCAAAAATAATGCCAGTCATTAAATCGTGAAGTTGAGAAAGTGTCTGCTTTTTGTAAAAACATAATCTTACTAATTGCAACATAAAATATTTAATAGATAACATCAATTTTTAATGGAAATTGAATATTACGGCTTTCGATTTTCGTTCATTTTTACGTAATTTGGTCAAGTGCATTTTATTATTCAAGAAAATCAAGAATCATAATTTTTTCATGGGGTATGATAGAAATGGGATCAAATAAATAAGGGGGAGACAACTCAAATCGAAGTGTTAAAGTAAAAAATCAGCCTTATGTCCAATACATTTTAGTAGTAAAATTGTTAAAAATCATAAAATTTGTTTTTTTTTTATTACAAAGGAGTCACCACTTATCGAGGCTTGGAAGTCACTTGAGGATAAGGGTTAATGAGTGTACAGTAGTCAATGGGATGATACCGTAGTAATTATTAGTAGTGGAAATATGGTAAATTGGATTATTTAAGGGGACAGCTCATCATTTTACATTGGTCTTTAAGACAACCATATTGTAATCAGCTGGAAAGCAGGGAAATGGAACAGAGTCCCACAGGTGTGCAATTCTAAGAAGAAAGTTTGTTCATGGAATCTATGTTTAGGTTTACGCCCAGATAAAGAGTGGAGGAAATTATTGACAGTGGTTTCAGCTAGACGAGTGATTTTTTGTGAAAGTTTGGCAAGGTGAGGGCCATAGATTGTAGCACAGACAAGCACTTTCCATGAAAATAATGATAAAGCAGAGAAAAGCTCGCAATGTCTTTTCTGTAAAAAAAAAGATTGCAGGGAAGAGAAAAGGGCATCCCCCACTAAGCTACGAAGTCTATTTTGAACTCTGTTAAGGCAGGATAAGCTACTTCTAGCAGCTCTACATCATCAACATTCTAATCCACATTTGGCATCAATTGAAATGAATGGCTCTAGTCTTCAGGAGGCCTCAAGTTTTGACAAGCTTCTGGGCTTGACCATTACTCCTGATCTTAAATGGAGCACGTACATCAAATCTGTTGCCAAGGCCGCTGGAAAAATGGTGGGATCTTTCTATCGATCCGGTAAATATCTCACTGCTGATGCTATTCTCTATCTATATAAGAGCCAGATACGTCCAAGGATGGAATACTGTTGCCACATCTGGGCAGGAGCTGCTTCTTTCTTAGAACTGCACGCCTGTGGAATTATCTTCCGTTTTCCTGCTTTCCGGCTGATTACAATATGGTTGTCTTCAAGTCTAAAGTAAATAAGTTCTTGATGAGCCGTTCCATATAAGTTATCAAATTTACCAAATTTTCATTACTAATGATTACTATATTGTCCAATTTCTACTGTACACTCTTTAACCCTTATCCTTGAGTGGCCTCTGGGCCTTGATAATGTGGTGATGCCTATGTAAGAAAAAAAAAAAAAAAAGCTCCTGCCCAGATGTGGCAACAATACTCCATCCTTAGATGTACTTGACTCTTATATAGGTAGAGAATTGCATCAGCAGTGAGATATTTACTGGACTGTTAGAAGGATCCCACGATTTTCCAGCGACCTTGCCAACAGATTTGATGTATGTGTTCCATTTCAGATCAGGACTAAAGGTCAAGCCCAGAAGCTTGCCAAAACATAGAGTCTCCCCAAGATGAGAGTCATTCATTTCAATTGATGCCAGATGTGGAGCAGAATGTTGATGATATAAAGATAAAAGCTTGGTTTTAGATGCATTAAAAGTAACCAGCCACTTTTTTCCCCATTGTACCACATGCTCAAGATCAGAGGAGAGAGAATCAGAGAGAACTTGGTCATTTACTGCCTTTGAAATGTTGCCATAGATGGTAGTGTTATCAGCATAAATGTCTACAAATGATCTTAGGATGTGATTTGGGAGATCATTGATGTAGATCAGAAAGAGAGTTGGGCTCAGGATGGACCCCAGAGGGACTCCAGCATTAATACTGTGAGCTTCTGATTTCTGCCCATCAACTACTACTCTTATGAACCTATCAGAGGGAAATGATTTAATAATTGAGAAAACATTTCCAACTATACCATAGATATCTTGTGGAGTAGACCTTTATGTAATACCCTATCAAAGGCCTTTGATATGTCAAGAGCAATTGCCCTAGAAAGAAAGCCTCCATCGAGAGATTCACTAATCCTATGAGATGTAACCATTAGCACATCTGCTGTAGATCTAGCAGAACGGAAACCATATTGCATGTCACCAATGAGGTTATTTTTGCTGAGGTGGTTGATTACTTCTCTATTTAACACAGATTCCAGCAACTTATTTATAACGCACAGGAGACTTATTTGTCTGTACTGAAAGGGAGATGACCAATCACTTGAATTCTTAAATACGGAGCATACTGATGAGGTTTTCAAGAGTGTTGGGAAGCAATTCTCCTTAAGACCATGCTTATACAGCTTTGTAAGTATGGGAGCCAGCTCTGGTTGAAGCTTTTTTAGCACTATAATTGGAATGTCGTCAGGGACAATTGCTTTACTGGAATCAAGGTTTTTGATTAGCTTGACAACATCATGTACAGATATTTGTGTGTTGCATAGTGTTTTCACTTACAGGAGGAAATACAGAGGGGGGGGCAGCCTTGATCACATAGGGTAGAATTAGCTGCAAAGTTCTCGGCAAAAAGTTTAGTTTTGTCCGATGCTGATGAGATTATGTCTGGTCCATTGATAATGCTTGGGATAGAGCACATGCTTCTGTTCAGGACCCTGTTTGCTATTTGCCAAAACTGGTGGAAACCAAGTCGTTGCTCAGCTACTTTGAACAACAGACTGAGCATACACCTCTCTCATGACATCTCTTCATATTAGACAAAGCCAAAACTAGAGAAGGGAGTAAGTATTTTTTGATGGAATCTCTCTGGAAAAATCTATCAAATATCAAGTAATTATCCAATCAATACGAAATTTTCACCGATTATTAAGTGAAGAATGAACTTCATAATGGTGTACATTTTTTTTCATAATCGATATTTATATATATATTTTTGGCCCACAAAACTCTCCTTTCTTTATTTGTGGTTACAAATATGCTTAAAATAATCAGCCGAAACTCAACAAAATATATTATATTGTGGGGAGGGTGATAAAACAAACAAAAAAAAAACTGTGCACGTATCAAATTTTAAGGTTGAAAATCTGAATGTTGAATATGTTTAATTTTTCATCTTTTGTGTTTTGAAGTGTAAAATTCTATGTTAATTATTTTCCTTTTTTTTTTTTTTTTTTTTTTTTTGTGACTTGTGCTTGACTTAGTTTAAAGTGTGGGGGAGTTTTGTATCTACCACACTCTCTAGTCCAGAAACACTTGATCCCGATGGCAAGACAGGGTCAAGACGACCAAGCATGATACTAGATGCAGGAGTTGTCTCCAACACATACGGCGCCTCTCGCCTAGCATTCCCAAAATGGTCACAGTAGACAGTACTGCCCAGCCACATTGTTGCTTAACATCGGGGGTTACGTAGGCAACAAATATATATATATATATATATATATATATATATATATATATATATATATATATATTATATATATCGCTTATGGAAAAAAAAAGAATTAAACCCTTCATTTACCATACTTACTTCACATAATCGTTAAAACAAACGTTAAAAATACATGCAAATTTACAGGATTAAATGAATTTATTTAGTCCTATCAAGGTTACCGTAGTTTCTTCCAAACTATCATCAAATTTTGCTGGTTTTTTTTTTTTTTGTTTTTTTTTTAAATTTTGTTATGTGAAATCTATATAGCGAGATAAAAGATGGAATTATATACGAACGCGAGCCGGGGCCTTAAAGTAAAATAATACCTAAAAATGTTAGTTTATATATTTATAAATAACGGAAATAAATATTTGTAATCATTAATGTTTACACACGGGCCTAAGCAAGATCGACTATTATTTTCGTTATTAATAAGCATCAATATTATTTTTTAATCCATCAAAAATAAATAACTACTTACCATTCTGGTTTTAAAGACACCGCAATGTGGTATAAAGGGGGCGATTCAAATGGAAGAGCTAATTTTAAATCGGAAACTTGCTCCATTACTTGTAAATTTCAATAAATTATCCCCAAAAAATAAAACTTGTAAAAAACTAATATAAATCGTCAAAAATTAACTATTTTAGATTAATTTTAATCGAAAAATAAATTTTATAATAAACATGTTACCTCATAGACCCTAAAAACTGTTTATAAAAATTATGTTTTGGAATAACATTAACAATCTTTAAAGTTGTAAAAAGAAAAGTTTGTATGTTTTTTTTATAAATTCAATCTTAAGAAAGGAAACGAACCCTCCCCCATAAAAAGTTGTTTTCTTAATAATAAAACAAATTCTAAAAAATTTTAAACTGTGATGGGAAAAAGTTATTCGATGGTTTTAAAAGGAAGTTGATGAAACATGAATCAATTCCTCGGTTTCAATATCATTCAAAATTACCGCACAAAAACAAGGAAATGCCGCAAACGAAAATCAGTGTCGTAAAAGCTTATATGGAGTTGACATAAAAAAAAATGTTTATGGATAAAATATAAAAATACTCTAACTCAAAAGTATATTTCACTATTTATATCTCCAAATGTTTTAACATAACAAAAACAGGACGAAAAGGATATACTGTTAGTATAAGACGACAAGTCGTAATCGAAAACTGGACGTTGCTAAATTTAGAAATTCTTATTGAAATTAATTTTAGTAATCTTTAATCATTCATAGTTGAAATGTGATTTTTCGTGCAAGTAGAATAGAAAACAAATTCGAATTTAATGTAGAAAGTTTCATTATTTTTATCACGTTCATAAAATTATTTTGTTGTTGACGGCAACAAGAGGGTGGTTTCGCCTTTATTTACTCAATTTTTAAATTTGTGATTCAATTGTACTATAGGGATGTTAGAATATCTCGCTCATTTCCCTTGGTATTCGGCAAAATGATAAATTTACTGATTAATACCTTCAATTAAAAAAGAATGTGATTCTACTTTTTTAGACGCTTAAGTGTAAGCATCTAAAAAAAAAATTGTCGGAAGGAAAAAGAAAACAATTTAAGGTTCAGGTTCACGTGTACTGTACGACGGCACTCCTCCCTCCCCCTGATATTTTTTTTCCAATTTTTTTCTATAAGATTAGGAATATTTCAGTGTAAAAGTTTGTTATAAGTGAGCAGACGACAAGAAAGAATCCAAGCAGTTTGTGTGTGTGTGTGTGTGTGTGCGCGCGCACGCGCGTTGCGCTTTGTTTCTCTCTGTTTTAGTTTTCTTATCAGTGTGTTTTTCCTGGGGATGAGGCATTCTACCGGATACCAAACATTCTCCCAATAGTTTAGTTATTCCAATTGAGAGATCTTTTTAAGATTCTAACCGCCCCTTTAAGTGTTATTGTTTGTATTTCTTTTGCACTTGGTTCACCGGGTATATTCGCCAGATAGTTGTTTTAAATTCTTTTTCATTGGCCAGTTGCTCCTATAGTGATTGGTATGATTGATACCTTCTTAAGATTCCAGTTTCTTTTCATGTCGTACATAAGTCCTTGGTATTTTGTTACTCACAGAAGAAAGAACAACACCTTTAAGATAAAACAACGGAAAAAGGTTTATTAAGCAGATATAGGAAGTAGACTGACCAGGATTAAGTCAGTTGTTTCTTTGCTGCAGATTGATATGCCAAAGCGCCCAGTGAGTCGTCAGCTTCTCTGGTAAGAGTTGATAAGTTGTCGCATTTGGTGGACAGTAACAGAAGAGGAGGTTTTTTTTTTGGTTTTTTTTTTGCTTGCCGGTTGTGTTCCTTCTGACGAATTGTCTGTGTTTCTTCAAGGGGCTAAAAATGGTTCCAAGGGATAGATGGTATTTATCCGCTCTGATTACTCAGTTGTGGCCGAATTGCTTAGCATAGAGGCATCAATTCAAAGAAGAAAATAGTTCTTTGTTTGTGGCAATAAATATTGTAATGTTGCAGGAACAAACAAAGCAAATAAATAAAATCTTTGCTTCCTTTTGACCACGTGGTGTCCTATTTTTCCTTTTTCTTTTTGCGTCAGCTTGCACACACTTCCTAATTTGCATATGCATTCAAACGCTGCTCCAACTGCTAATACAATCGCTTGCCATCCATCCTTTGGCTGTTGCTATTTACCTACGTGCTTACATGTGCTCTGTTGCCATATTTGGTTTCGCTGTTTCTTTAAAAGGTGTCTTTATGGAATTAATAGTTTTCTTTGTTTTTGTTTTTTGTTTGTTTTTTGTTTTTAGTGAAAATTCCATAAAAGAATTGTTTACAGACAAAATGGGCATGTAACAAAGTTAAATGCCACAAAGAAATGGTTACCAAATTTTTATAAAGGATGGCCAAACTTTTGTATGCCATATGCATGGTATTAGTGAGATTACAGCCATTTTACACATGTGATGTTTCAGGTAGTTCGGCCATGCACAATATGCCACTTTTTGCATTAACTCGATAACCACATTTGGATATTCCAAACACGAGAGAGTATGGTAAACCAAGGAAGACATGGTTTCAGTGCATAATTTGCACTATAACTATAATGGTTGATGTTCATCCTTTCAATCTGACTATATAGCATCCTAAATACCAAAACTGGATGAAGAAGAGACACTAATTCTTTTCACTTTTAATCTTTTTTATTTCCAATCCAGAAAAAATATTTTCTATAAGTTGGGCAAAAATATCAAGAAATCAATTATTTATATAAATAAAACAGATGTACATGTGTCTGTCTGCGTGTAAATATTTAACCGATAAACTCTTAAAACTACTGGTCACATAACACTGAAATTAACAGGAAATAGTAATCATACATCAAGGATGGTTTATAACCAGTAAAATCTTTCGATGAATGATGCATACAGGCATGTATCTGCAAGTTGAAATGCAAAATGTTCATTTCAACTTAGACATATTTTTTACTTCTATCTGCACATTCCCAAATTCAATTCATTTCTTCGAGTCGTTTAATATTAAATCTTCATTGTCTATCTTTCGACTGCCACATTGGTATAGAATGCAGCTGGAGTGCTAAATATTTTGGTTTCGATTCTAGCTAATGGCCCCCAAGTCATTGTTTTTAACTTTTGAAATCACTACGATATATTAGGTACAATATAATATTCAATAAAAAATTGGCTCTGTAATAATAAATACAAAATCTGCATAAATTAAAATATATTTAATGAAGGGATCAGCTTTCCTAATAATATAATGCAAGCTGAACCATGAGGAACACTCTGGGAATATTACGTTTCTGAATTTTTGAGATGAGGACTGTTTTATTTGGATTCTTCAGATTACTGTTCTTGTTTTGAGTGTTATCTTAGTCTTGGCATTCCATGTTTAAAGGTGCAACTTGTATACGCAAAACCAAAACCCATCAAAGCCGATAAATATGTACAAGTGTACGACGGCTAAGGAACTTAATTCTTTCTTTAACATATATTTTACAACCCGGCAAGGCCAGGCGCCTTCCCATCCCCACTAGTCACTAATAAATTTATTCAGTGTCAGATTTTTAATCAATATCTTAAAAGTTCATACAAAAATATCTACTTCTAAAAACAACCCTCAGGATTAAGAAAAACAAATATATTGAGCGGGTCAAATTCTCTAGTGGCAGCTTCATCAGAAAGATTATTATAAATCCATATAATAAAATTCTAAATGTTTATTTATTTATTTATGTGTGTGTATATACCAATAAGGCTTTCGAACGGATGCACCGAATCGAAAAATTCTTTTTTTCCCCTGAAAGGTGTGAGTCCCTAGATTGTCCTTATCTATATATGGTTCGTAACAAATAATGCCGAGTCACATAAAAAGACCAAAATAAGGATTTGGGGGGCCGTTTCATTTTTGTCAAAAAAGTTATCTGACCATGTCAATGGAATTTAGCACTGTCTGTATACTTGTGGTGCAATGGATAACGCGTCTGACTACAGATCAGAAGATTCCGGGTTCAAATCCTGGCAAGTTCGTAATAATTTTAACAATTTATCTTTACCTTTAGTTCGGATATTTTTTGTTTTTTCAGTGATTTTGTTTTGTGTATATGGGAATTTCCTATACTCCGAGTTCACAGTCTAAGCATTAATGGTAAGACGATGCTGAGTGTACTCGATTTTGTGTTTGACTCAGCATTGTGTGTGCCAATGCGTTGCAGCCACTAGTAAATCCATATAATTTTGCCATACGAAAGGAAATTGATTTATCTGCAAGTTTCCCAAATGTGTATTTTTATTTGTAACTTATCTGTGAGATACAAAAACAAAAATATCCATTTTTTTTAATAGATTTTGTTCCAGCACAAAATTATATAAAAACAACTGACAAACAAATTATTTTTATTTATTTATATTTTTTTTTTACAAGGGAGTCACCACTTATCCAGGCCTGAAGGCCACTCAAGGATAAGAGTTAATAAATGTAAGGTGGTAGTGTAGTAATCGATAATGGTGTAAGTTGGGTAGAATTTGATTATTTAAACAACAAGAACATGTTTACATTGGATTAGAATATTATGATGTTGTAGTCGACCGGGAAGCAGGCTAGCAGAACAGTGTTCCACAAGTAGGAAAGAAGCTTTGTTCATGAAATCTACATTTAAATTTAGGCACAGATAGAGAATAGAGGAAATTGTTGACAGTGGTTGTACGAGAGCCAAGTGTTTTTTGTGAAAGTCTGGCAAGTGGGGACCATAGAGATTGGAACACAGATGAGCTCTTGCCATGAAAATAATGATAGAGCAGAGGCAGGTAAGTGTTTAACATAATTTTGATATATTTCATTTTAGCCTTATTTTTCTTTTAATGAAAAAGTTTATGATAAGAAAATCTCCAAATATTGCAAAACTTCTATATAAACAAGTGAAGCATGCATGGTCTCCCGTGAGTGCACAGTAAACGAGGCATGAAATATGACTAAGTTCAGCATTTGCGCCCCTCCCCACGCATCAAATCCTGGTTAAAAATTAACAAACGGTGCAGTTTTAGGCCTTAACATAAATTTGAGTTCAGCACCATGCAGAAAAGAAATGACTAAGTCCATCATTTGCCCCTCCCCCATTTAGACCCAAAAGTCCCCAAGGCCTTAACATATTTAAATTTGAGTTCAACACCATGCAAAATTGCTAAATAGACATACACAGAAAAAATTTTGGACAAATATGGTAAAATAGTCCCAAAATGGAGTGTTTTTATTAGCCCTAAAAGAGCCCTTGGGACACACCCAGACAAAATTATATAGAAATCAGTTAGTTACAACTTTTCAGAAAGTTTTATAAAAATCCAAGGTTTCAATTTTTTTTTAATAAGCACAAAGGTGTCAATTTTAGCCATTTTAACCCGAAAGGCACCCCTAGTGGGAGCAACCAGAGTTTTCCCAGAAAATCCGTTCTGTTACTTTTTTTACTCATATCATATAATGTTCAATGTTTGTGCAAAATTTCAAAATATTCCAAGGTGTAGTTATTGAGAAAATAAGAGGCAGACGAATGGATGAACGGACAAGGGTGAATTTACAGGTCCACCCTCCTTTTGTCAGGGAACCAACAAACTTAAATCAGCAGCATTTAATGACATTTTTTGATAAGAGGGTCTATATGAACACAGGCAGTTACTTTTATGCTGTGGTTGTGTACTTTTCGACACTTGTTATTGGAATCGGTAATTGTATCAGAATTAGAGAAAAAAAAAAAAAAAATTGTAGAATTATCCATGACTCATCAAAAGATTAAGTTAGATACTGGAACGTCTGTTCTACAGGCAAAACATTCATGGCATCAACTATGAGTGAAAAGGGAATTATTCAAATTACAAGACAAGAGATGGCGGTTATTTGTTGCTCCTTTGATGAATGCATTAAATTTTCACATTTTCTAGAACACAATCAATAATAATAAAAAAAAAAAAATTATATTCATGGAATCTCTATTTAATATATAAAAAGCATTTCGTGTGTTTGTGTGAGTTCCTTCCATATGGACTCTGAAATGACTGGGCCACTTTTTAAAAATTTTACACAAATGTACTTTGTCCCTGGGAGTGTTCTTAGATTTTGTATCTGAAATGCCTTTGATAAGTATCAAAAATGGATAAGCGAAAAAATCTGACGAAAGAAGGAACAGTCTGATTTTGACCAAAGTTGATAGTTTTATACAGCCTCATATCACAAGTGCATTTTAGAAGATTTATCATCAAACAAGCAGAAGGGTTCAGCATACAAAATCAACAGTAAGTGCTTTGATAAGACAGGTGCGCGTTTGAAATGAATCTTTCTGTTTAGAGCACAATTGAACTATGATACTTCACTTCTGCATTTAAAACTTTAATTCAAGCCATTATATATAAAAAATAATTTTATAAAATCAAAAGTAGGTTCTCTACAGTGCAATGTAGGCTAGAATGTATTGTGGACTAAGTAACTGTGGGGAGGCATGTGAAACTTCCTCTTTCTGCATTGTAGTTAGTCCCCAACTAGAGTAGGAAATCAATTTGATTAAAACATGGGCGATTTCACCAATTTCGATGATAAAAGTATTCAAAGTGTGGAACTTTCGTTAATTCTTGTTTAATCCCGGGCAACATCGAATATTCCTGCTAGTCGTTAATAAAATTCACAATTCTTTCTTCATATTTGGTCAGATAAAGAGTGGGAGAAATTATTGATAGTGCTTTCAGCTAGACAAGTGTTTCTTGTGAAAATTTGGCGAGGGGGGGCATCAATTGGAGCTCAGACGAGCACTTGCCACAAAAATAACGATAAAGCAGAGAGACTTGCAACATCTCTTTTGTGAGAAAGAGGTTGCAGGGAAGAGAAAAGGGCGTCCTCTACTAGACTACAAAGTCTATTTTGAACTATCAAGGCAGAATAATTCTTTTCTAGTAACTCCTGCCCAGATGTGGCAACAGTACTCCATGGACATACCTATATATAGGTAGAGAGTTGCATCAGAAGTGAGATATCTACTAGATCGATAAAAGGTTCTCACCATTTTTCCAGCAACCTTGGCAACAGATTTGATGTATTTTTTTTTAACTTTTAAAATTAGTACTATATATCTTTTAATCTTATATATATATATATATATATATATATATGAGAGAGAGAGTTCCTTATAAACTCCTAAACGGCTGGGCTGATTTTTTTTAAATTTCACAATTTGTCTGGCAGTGTTTTTATGTAGGTTTTGTATCGGAATGTGTGATTAGTATCGAAAAATCGATAGTTGAAACAAATCTGATTATAAAAAAAAAAAAAAAAAAAAAAAAAAGTCCAATTTTGACCAAACAACTTAACTTCAGAAGTGCATTTTACAAGTTTTTATCACCGTACAAGTAGAAAGGCTCAGCCTATAAAATCAACTATAAATTCTTTTCGAAGACAGGGCCACATTCGAAATTAATGTTTCTTTTAGAGTACAATTGAACCATGATACTTGACATGTGTATGTTTAACTTTAGCTAAGTGATTATGTAAAAACAATTTCATAAAATCAACAGTTCTTTGATAAGACAGGAATGCATTCAAAATGAATGGTTCTTTTTAGACCACAATTGAACCATGATACTTGACTTTTGCATTTTGAACTTTAAGTGAAGCCATTATTTACAGATAATTTTATAAAATCAACAGTAGATTCTATACAGTGCAATGTAGACTACAATGTATTGTGGACTAAGTCACTGCGGGGAGGCATGTGAAGTTTCCTCCTTGTGCACCATGGTTAGTCCTTGACTAGAGTAGGCAATCAAATGATTCGATTGAAAAATGAGTGATTTCACCAATTTCGAGGACAATAAAAAATATTGGAAGTGTGGAACATGTTAATCCTCGTTCAATCCTGGGCAACATCGAATCTTCCTGTTAGTCGTTAATAAAATTCACAATCCTGTCTTCATATTTGCGGGAGGCATGTGAAGCTCCTTCTTGGTGCACTACCGTATGTAAAGGGTCTCTAACTAGAGCAGGCAATCAACCGATTTGATTTAGAAATGGACGATTTCACCGATTTAGAGAACAATAAAAGTATGGGAGGATCACACATTTGTTGATGCTCATTCAATCCAAGACAATGTTGGGTCTCCCTACAAGTATATATTATATTCAATAGAGAATTGACTCTAATCTATACTATTAATAAAATTCTAAATGTTTGTGTGTGTGTGTGTGTGTGTGTGTATACACCAATAAAACTTTCAAATAGATGCACCGAATTGAAAAATTCTTTTTTTTTTCCTGAAAAGGTGTAAATCCCTAGTTTTGTGGAAATGTCGAAAAAGTTATGCGCACATGTCAACAGAATTTAGCACTGTTGTATAGTCACGGTAACATCTTTCGGCATACGGTCAGGACTTGTGGCGCGATGGATAATGCATCCGACTACGGATCAGAAGATTCCAGGTTCGAATCCTGGCAAGTTTGTCATAATTTTATCCAACGTTTACTCATTATCCTTACCCTTAGTTTGGATGTTTTTGTTTTTTTCAGTGATTTTATTTTGTGCATATGGGAATTTCCCATACTCTGAGTTCACAAGGTAAGCGTTGATGGTAAGTGCACTCGATTTTGTGTGAACCAACATGGTGCAGCCGCTAGTATTCAATAAAGAATTGGCTCTTCAATAATAAATATAGAATCTGCATGAATTAAAATATATTCAAGTATATTTTATGACTTGGCAAGGTCAGACGCCCTCCCGCTAGTATCAAATAAAGTTGTATTGAAAAAAAAAAAAAAAATTTATTGATGATTTCGTGGGTGAGATTTTAAGGGAAGGACAGACAACTTGTTCCTAAATGTCTGATTTCTCTGAACTTCAGTTAAGCAACTTTGGAAGGTACTACTCACTGTAAAGCTACACACATCTGCCAATAACCTATACAGTCACCATCCACGCAGTACTTTTGTCATCTTTGCTGGTGCAAAGAATTTCTAACCTAATATGTTACGTAGTACACATTTACACATGCATTAACATGTAGACACTTGTGATCCAACACATTATAGGAGAGCACATCGCAAAAGAGACCAAGACATAATAATTCAAACTCCCTTTTTTCCCTCTGTTGTAACAACATTTCCGGGTACTTTCCTTGATAAAACGTGATCATGTTTCTTCTCTCTGACCACTCGAATGTGATCGTGATCCTTATTGTCCTGAACGTGATTGTCAGTCTGTACACGTTCTTTTTATTGTCTTTTTCCTTACCACAAGGTCACTTCGCACTAGGCTCGGAATTGATATACAGCCGCCATAAGCACGTCCGTACAGACCTCAAACTAGCAATACACATGAAAAAATTGAAATAACTTGAAATATTTCAATATTGGTATGCATAGAGAGAGCTTGATGAGCTAAGAAAGAATCTTTTTAAATTTTTAAAATCTGATTAAAATTAAGGAAGTTATGGCTATTTTTGTGCCTCACACGTTTGGATATTTTTCCCTCTTTAAGACCATATGCGTTTCGTCACATTTTTTACACTACTTTTTCAGTAAAAATGTCATATCTTTGTTAAAACACAAGACTAAGAAATAAAATTTACCATATAAGTGTATTTTTGTACAAGGAATCAGAATATGCAACTGAAAATCTCCCAAAGTTTATGGTTTCCAAATAATCTGCAGTAAATGTGCATAAATATGCAGCAATTCCTTAAAAATGCCATGTATCCATAAACAGAAAAGAAGTTGGAGAACTCAAAGTTGAATTGCAATGTGCTTTATGTACAAAAAACTTAAATCTAAACATAAGACCATTTAAAAATGAATATATTGCAATATTTCTTTGGTATTATTGTAGATTAACACCTGTTTAACCCCACTCAACTCCTTCTGACCACCCCTCCAAAATGTGATTCTACCTTTTTAGGAAATTATGTATAAAATGCCATGAAAAATTTTAATGAAAGATAAACAAATTTTAGAATTGAATGTAAAATAATTTCCTATTACAGGTCATTCTAGCATTTTAGGGCAGTTAACTTTTTTTTTTCTATGGGAAAATATGCATGCTTTTTTTTTTTTTTTTTTAAGATGATTATGTGTAGTTTTAAGAGGGTTTCTATGCAATGAGAATATGGGGAGGGTTGCCATTCGGACTTTGAATTAATTGTAGGGCTAAGGAAAATTATGTGTGAACATACTGAAAACTTGACAGAGACAAAGCTAACAAAAACAATATTAGAGGGGGGAGCGGTTAGTTTCACAAAAATTTAATGTAAAATAATTCACCATTTCCTGGCCATTCTAGCATTTTAGGACAGTTAACCAATTTATTTTTATGTGTATTTTTGTTTAAGGGAGGATCTATTTTTTGTTTGTTTGTTTTAGATGCTTGTATGTGGCTTACAGAGGTATTTTGTTGGGGGGGAGGGCTTACCACTCGAACTTAGTGTTATTGTTAGGGTTAAGGAGTGTTTTAGGAGGAGACTTGCCACACATAATTTGTATTAGAGGTGAAGTTAAGAGCTTTTTTTCAAAAAGAGCGTTCAAAAATTTGTTGATTTCTATTTTCGAGGTTGAAGGTGTTAATTCCATAGGCCGTTTATACTACGCTGGAGCAGGTTGTAAAAATATCTTTCGCTTAATAAGTAGAAAAAAAAATAACGAAATAAAAAGCTTCCTAATTGTAGTTTGATGTGTTTTCTAACCGCTTTTAAAATTTCAAGAACATTGATATAGATTTTGAGGGTTTGTATTACTATACACAGATTCGAAAAAGTTGTCAAAAAAACAAATATATAACAAATAAATGTTATCAAAAGCAAGTTACTTTTCTACCTAACTGGATAATTTTTTAGTGTTTTTATTTAATGTAACATGTTTATTCAGCTTGAAAACAGTGTTTACCGAGGTTTTGGAAAATTTAAAACGCCGCCCGACTCTCTTGAAACGGTAAATTTGGGGAAAAGAGTTAAAAATAAAAAAAGTAGACAAAATACTGCTAGAAACTCGTTCAATATATGTTACCATGACATGGGCTGACATATTCGGTGATTTTTTAACAGTATTTTGTATAGTTTTTTTTATTTTTAACTCCTTTTCTCAAACTTACCGTATCAAAGAGAGTCGGGCCGGGCGCCATTTTTAATTTTCCACGGTAAACACTGTTTTTCGAGCTGAATAAACATGTTACATTGAATGAAAACACAAAAAATATATCCAGTATGGTAGAAAAGTAACTTATCTTGCCTTTGATAACATTTATTTGTTATATATTTGTTTTTTGACAACTTTTTCGAATCTATGTATAAACGAGATTTTGATACTTATTTTGATTTTGAAAAAAAAAACATTTGTGGCTGTTCGCAGTAAAACATTGTTTTAATTCGTTGTTCAAAACTAATTTAAAGAATAAAAGTGCATGCAAGCTATATATCTACAAAAGTTTTTGTTTTTTTAACCATGTTTTTAAATTTGACGAGATTTGTGAGAAATTGCAACAGATTCATAATGCCGAATTGGTTAGGATTGTTGTTATTATACATTCTGAAAACCGAATAGTTCTAAACTAATGTTATTCTGATAACAAAATAGCTCTCATTAAACATATAAGAACATTTATATTCATATTTTCATGTTTTTCTTAATTCGTTCTTGAATAAAAATTAAAGAACGCGTGTTTGTTTACAACTGTGCTATCGCTGATTCTACAGGCTGGAGCTGCTGCTGCTGCTTAAACTTCATTTGACCAAATTCGAGAAATAGAAACAATTTTTTTTTCGGGTAGGTCCTTTTAAATTATCAATTACCGCGGTCCTACTCAACATAAAACAATACTTTTAATTGATAAAGATAGTAAAAAGATTGATTTACTTACTACTGGGTGTCCGAAGAATTTTTTTTTCAAAATGTTCAATACTCGTCATATTAAAGTCTTATTTTTAACACGACAAAAAAAGAAATGGTCAAAAATATTTCGGACACTTGACAGTATTAAGATTAACACCTCTTCTAATTGGTTCCTAAATTTCATGACAAAATTCTTCATACAATCACGGTACGGACCTTTAGAAAACAGGGGGGGGTCATTATAAAACCTTACCGAAAACGCCATTTTATGACGTTCACATTTTTATCACTTTATTTGCTTAAAACTCTTAAAATATATAATGTACATTCATATTTATTAATTCATTTGAAAGTATATTCATTTCCGAACAAAACAGTAGTAATTTGAAGACTTGAAGTGCTTTGGTTTAAAAAATATGGCTATTTTAGTAGAACTACCTTGAAATCTGATTATCCAAAGCGTTTTTTCGTCCGTGTGTATTACTACTCAAACCATCTTCCAAGCACGTACGAACAGACCTCAAACTATCTTCCAACTTCCAGCCTCTATCACGTTTTGTCCCTGTGCTTGTTTGACAAATACTTCCATAGAATGTGCTCCAATGAACCCACGAGACTAGCAGTAAAATCTAACCTTACTTCACTGTAGAGTTCTCGATGCTGAAAGGTTTTCTACTCACAAAGGTTCTTTCCTGGACCCATTGTATGTAGAATTTCCTTCTTGTACAAGCAAGAATCTTCCTGCTAACTAGAGTCAAGTTGCTCCCCCCCATAAATCTGGTCCCTATCACTGTAGCCCCTTTCAGTGGCAAATTTTCTTGTTTGCAGTAAACAAAAGTTCAGAAAAATAGTAAATAAAGAGATACAGTTTCTAGAAAATTATACAATTCTTTATTGCAAAAAGAGAAAAGAAAAACGACTCAATTTTACTGCTATGTACAGTTAAATAATTGGTTATCATAGGTAAACCTACGAGACTCTTCATTTTTAAAAATCAGTTTTCTATTATTAAATGTTGTTCAATCGGCAAAAGACAATGAAAGAACAGTTCAAAACTTGATAAATCTATTTCCGCATCGCAATTCATGGCATCATCCTCAAAGCACCATCAATACGTATAACTTCTCCATTGAGCATTGGATTCTCAATGATGGATTGTACAAGTTGGGCGTATTCTTCAGGATAACCTAAACGACTAGGGAATGGTACGGTGGCAGCTAGATATTTACGCACTTTCTCAGGAAGGCCAGCCAACAAAGGAGTATCGTATAAACCTGAAAAAAAAAAAATAAATAAATAAATAAAAAAAAAGTAAATAAAATAAAAGTAAATAAAAACAAAATTGTAAATAGTACAAAAAACATGAAATTATGGGCTTTTTTCATTTTATGGCATATCAACACTGTAATTTAATGATGAATCCTAAAATTTTGGAAAGTTTTTATGCTTCAATATCTTTATATCTTCACACATTCATTAGTAGGACCTGTGGAAATTCCACAGAATGAGAAATGTTTTGATAAATTTTTTTTTTTTTTATAGAGAAAAACCAATAACACGCAGTAAATATGAGTTTAAAATTTCTATGAAAATAGTATCCACTGTATTTTAAAATATAGAACTGACCCAAATGAGAAATTAATAAGCTCTAATAAATACTCAGAAAGTAATATTGTGCTACATAGTTCAATAATAAAATTACATTGTAAGAGAAAATAATTTACTCTTTAGTTCAGCACTTTTTAGCAGTGAATGTCACTTTTTATTTTTACCTCCATTTCTTTCAAATGAGCCTGGGTGCCCGGGTGTTTGGAGGTGTGTGTTGAGCAAAAAGGCTCGAACCTGTACCGTGAAAGAGGAAAATGACGTAGGTTTAAATTAAGGTTAAACAATTGTAAAGAGGGGATGACTTTCATAAATATCAGCGAAAAAAAAGCAACTCCTCCCTGTAGAAAAGTGCCTAATTGAGGGTGAAGGAATTAATATTTTTGGCCAATTTTTTTTATATTTGTCGTCGGAAGAGTTAAGCTTCAAAATGATACCAATCTTGTGAAAATCTGTTGCCTCTGTCAAAAGTTTTAGGCAGGCATACAAACATACTAACATTTAGACAGGTGAGATTTATATTATAGACTAGCGAGGGGTACCCGGTGTTGCCCGGGTGTTTGGGGGGGGGGGGTAGTTAAAAAAAAAAAAAAAAAAAAAAAAGTAAGTATGAGGATCGAACCTGAACCGTTGAGGCAAAGTTGTGGAAAAAAAAAAAAAAAAAAAAAAAAAAAACATGCAACGTTAACCATTGTCCCACCACGACATGCTTACGGAAACACATTTGAATTTATTTAATTAGTTGGATTTAGCAGGTGCTTGTTTTAATGAGTTAATGAGGTCAGTTTGACTACGGGATTTCATTTACTGCTGAACTCTTTTTCCTCGCCCCCAAGATGTTATAGGAAAAAGACTAACCCACATGCGGCGAGTGACAAATATTGAATATTTATCTTCCCGAAATCGAGCAAATTAAATAGACAGGCGAGCTTCGTTGTTAACTGTGAGATATTACGATTTGTATGTGATATAAGAAGTTTTTAAAAGTTGTGAATCGACCGACCGTTTCTCTGAAAGAAGCCTTTTGTAGACACACAGAAAAGCGAACACACATACATACATACATTTTCGCTTTTATATTTATAGATATTCATTTTTTGAATTTTTATTTTTTTTATTTTTTTTTTTACATAACATTTTGAATTCTTTTTTCTGTGAAGAATTGCTGCATGTTGAAATTACGAGTTCTTTTCTCACATCATTACAACAATTATATACTAGCGGGACCTGTGGAAATTCTATAGAGGACTCATTCATGGAGATACCTTGATATTATTGAAACTCTCTTGATAAGACTGCAAAAGTATATAAGCTTACAAGTATGCCCGGCATAGCTCGGTCGTAAAGTATACTTAAATATGATATTTTAATTTTTGCAGATTTCATATATATTATTATAGAGTTAAATGTTCTAATAATTTTTATATATTATAAAGTTGTGATTTCAAAAATAAAAAAAAATATATCCATATGACTTGGGTGCATCAGCTTGAATCAAAACCAAAACTTATGGAGAATTCTTGGTAAAATTATTTATCACATATAATAGAAGTTCATAATGAAGCTTTAGTCACTCAGATGTAAGCTTGACACACAAAATAAATAACACGCACGCTATCCTATTAATATTTAGATTATGATATTCAAATATGAGTAGATCAAAGGGAGGTCATTCTCATACTCTTGTTCAGGGTTGCCAGATTGGCTTTTTTAAAGCCAAATTTGACCGTTTATTTTTTAATTTTTTAACTGTTGGACCTTCAAAAATTACAGACTAAGGAAGGAACAAGCAGAATATTATGTAGACAATGTTTAGTTTGGTTATTTTGTTTTACGGCATATCAACCCTTTTCAAGTTATTTAATGCAGAATCCAGTAACTTTGAAAAAAAATTAATATGCTTCAAATTCTTTACATCTTTCAATACTTATTTATAGTATTTGGTTTGGTTATTTTGTAGGGGAAAATTGTTTTTATTTTTCACTTTCAAAACATGATTGAGTTTTGCAAATAAAAGTGAAAAAACAAACAAAAAGAATTCATTATTATTCATCGGACTACTGTTCTCAAGGATCCATGGCGCAGTGATTAGAGTAAAGGGTAAAATCAATTGTAAAAGTGATATTCTCCTGAAGGTTTAAGGTTCAATTCTCAGTGTGGGTGACAAAAAAAGAAATACATTTGCGAATTACTTAAGACATCTATCCAGTCATGGCTGACTGAACAAGAGCATGCTACCCCCGTGAAGTAAATAAAGGACTCCTCTTGAAATTCCTGAGTTTGACAAGATACACCTGAAGAAGGTCGGAGGTTACATCGACCGAAACGTAACAATCACACAAGATGAGAACAGTAGTCCGATGAATAATAATACAAATAACCAATTCTCATCTCAAAATCATCAATGTTTAGTGCATTTTACGTTAAAGAGCCAGTACCTTCAGACTGGCCTGATCTGGTAATACTAATAACATGAAACCGAAGCCCATGAATCTTGTTGTAAACACTGTAATTTTACACTCTCTCTCTCTCACACACACACACACACACTTCCTGTTAGCATATTTTAGTTCTTTTAGCTAACTTTCATTTTAATTCTTGCTATAGAAAGTGATTGAGAATAGCAAGTCTAATTTCCTCCATATTTAAACTTTCGAGGATTTTAACATTTTCCAAGATTTTCTAGATCACATTTTTAAGGAATTTTAAATTATTCTTTAACTGTCTTTTAATCATATATTAACCCACTCGCTTTTAGCAAAGTTCATATTTAATCCAATCAAGAGTTTTGTTTCAATTTTTGATGCCCCAGTTTAGTCTCGAAACGAATAAAAAGATACCCTCTGTAGGGGCAGCTGCGTGTGTAACTGAGGCAAGGGTTGCGCAACCCACAACCACACCTCTCCTGAATTGGCAATGCTTGAGTTCAGTGGCAAGGAGAAGTCCAGGACGACTGGAAACAATGACAAGATAAACGGAGAGCACATACACACCTGGTATTCCTAAATGGTCACCCACTTAATACTGATCAGACTCAACATTGCTTAACTTTGGTGATCCAATGGGAACCGGTGTGTCAACGTGATTATGCCGTACATAGTTTCACTTATTAACACTATAGAGAATTAAAGGAGCTAAACTTCTCAGAAGCTTTGATACTATTATCCAAATCACCGGATGCTATTTTTATAACAGAATAACTCCAGTGTAGCTCACATATATTAAAAAAAAAAAAAAAAAAAAAAAAAAAAAAAAAAAAAAAAAAAAAAAAAAAAAAAAAAATCGAGCTTGAAAGAAAAATGTCACAAAGACAAAAAATACAAAAATGCAGATTAAATTATAACCTTTTTATGCAAGGGATAACTTTCTACTTGTGACTCATGTGTGAAATAAAGACATTCCCAACTCAGCGTACACAAATTTATTTCCTAGATATTTACTTAAAGCTGAAACTCACTCTGGGAGTTAGTCACAAAGTTTTCAGAATACAGAAAAATATCTATATGCCTATAAATTTTTTTTTTTTTTGTGTATTGAGATTCATATTAAAAACCCTTTTATTTATTTAAAAAGAAAATACAACTTGTTATATATGGGTCATAGAATTGCATTCATCTGCAGAAGATCTAGCTAATTTGCATATTCTTTTAAACGTTCATTTTAATTAATTCCCTATTAGTTTTTTTTTTTTTTTTTTCTTCTCTCACCTCTATTACGTGTAATTATATTCATGCAGATATTCTACAGAATTTATACTTGCATAATATTTGTGTAAAAAGTTAAACACAAACCTATAAATATTTATGTATGTGTATATATATTTGTTTAAAAATTCTGCCTACTAAACTTCTGTCAGTTTTTGGTCTACAGACATGAAACTTAATATATATAGGGTATTTGAACCCATGCAAAACTTTATATTTGGGTTTTAGCCAGGGAAAGTCGGTGCAAAAGTGTGAAAATTAAAAAAAAAAAAAAAAGGAATTTGCTAAGTGAAGGTCAAACGATGGCATTACAAAAATGCATGCATAACGTAATAGTTATTGGTTCAGGTTTTAATTTTTAGCTATGCAGCAAATATGTCTTCATAGCTCAGGCATTAACATCATAAGAAAAAGTAAATCATAAGTTAAATGCTTTGGTTTTGATTTTCAGTGGTGTCACACAAGGCATTTTTTATTTTTTTCAACTTTTTAAATCATTACTATATATTGCATCCAATATAATAAATACAAAATCTGCATTAATCAAAACATTTAAATGTATTTTACAACTGGGCAATGCAAGGCGACCTGCTAGTATGTATATCAACAGCAGTGCACCCATGGAAATAAGGGAAAGAAACATTTCATTGGCCTTTTTCAATTTCCCTACCCTCCGATTCTTTTGTTGCATTTGGCCGACAGAGAGAAGAGAAAGACAAAGATTCAAATGTGAAATACACTAGTGCTTTGGTGGCTCAAATGGTTAATATACCATCCTTAAATGCAGAAACTAAGAGTCCAAACCTCATCTGGACTAAAGTGCTTTTTACTCCGATTTTGTCCTAAGATGAATATAAATATCTTGAACAACAATATTAAACATTATCTCTGAAAATTAGGACAGTAGGTGATGCCGAGAATCCCTGCTAGTGACCTTATAAATTTTTATAGAGAAGCTTATCCTTCACTCTATAATAAAAACCAAGAAAATATACCATATGACAGATTTTGTCTTCAATTTCTGAAACAATATTTTTGGATTATATAAAAACCAATATTATATCAAACTAGAAAAAAAAAAACCCCAAACAGATCAGATTTCAGAGCAAAGGAGAGAAACAGACAAGAACCTCAGTAGAGGTAGACACAGGTAAGATTAAGGACCATTTAGTCAACATGGAGGAAGCATTTTTAACTATATCATTGGCAAAGGACGTTGAATGAACAAGTGAAGCGTGCATGGTCCCCTGTGAGTGCATAGGTAACGTGGTATATAAAAAAAAAAAAAAAAAAGACAGTTCAGCATTCGCCTCCTCTCCCTTATCCCAAAAAGTCCCCAGGCCATAATATGTAAATTTGAGTTCTGCACCATGAAAAAAAAAAAAAAAAAAAAAAAAACCCTGACGAAGTCCATCATTGCCCTCACCTTTAATCTCAAAAGTCCAAGGCTTTAACATATTTAAATTTGAGTTCAACACCATGCAAAACTGCTAAATAGACATACACAGAAAATTTTGGACAAAATAGTAAAAACAAAAGAAAAGGAAAAAAAAAGGAAAAAAAGAAAAAGACAAAAAAAAAAGGAAAAAAAAAAATTGAGTGTTTTTATTATCCCTAAAAGAGCCCCTTGGGCACATTCAAGAGTTATCGCAAAGTATAGACAAACAAAATTATATAACAATCAGTTAGTTACAACTTTTCAGAAAGTTTTATAAAAACCCAAGGCACCAATTTTTTTTTTTAACAATAAGCGTCAATTTTAGCCATTTTAATCCGAAAGGCACCTTGGGGCAGAGGGGGGGGGTTACAACCGGAGTTTTCCTAGAAAATCTGTTCCGTTATTTTTTTTACTCATATGTTCAATGTTTGTGCAAATTTCCAAAAAATTCCAAGGCGTAGTTATTGAGAAAAGTGCGGACGGATGAACGGACAAGGGTGAATTTATAGACCAGCCCTCCTTTTGTTGCGGGACCAAAAGTAACAAAAAACGTTTTGGGATACAATTTATTAAGTCAAGGGACAATGAAAAGGGAAACAACTTTGCAACAAACTAAAATACGATTGGGGATTGCCTCCCTTGATTTTTATAATTCAAGGAAAAATTAAAACCATACCTATATTGTAACATGATCATTCAAATATAAGCTAACATATTAGTAGAGAAAATATTTAAATTATTTTAAAGCAGGTTTCATGTTTTCTATTCTAAATTTCGGTTGCACCCAACAAAAGAAAATGTGTATCATTTTATCTTAATATACCAAGCAAAAGCATAGACCTAAATCCCATGTTGGTGATGTTCAAGGAGTTGTATTTCATGCCACTGAAACTGGAGCTGTCACTTGATGATACAAATAGGCTTTTGAGAAAGTACAATGCCATGATCAAATGGATCTAACCTTCAAAAATTATGGACAAGAATCACATGGCCGATTGAGATGGTTTGAGGATGTGAAGAAAATAGATGATAACCTTTGACAACACCGTATGTTGTCCTTTGATTTCAAACCATGGAGTAGTAGTAATTCACTTTGTATTTAAAGCACAAAACAAAAAAAAAGTCATACCTGGAGCGATTGTCATACAGCGTATTCCTTGAGATGCAAGATCTCTAGCCAAGGGTAAAGTCATGCCGACAATGGCACCCTTACTAGCTGAATATGCCACCTGACCCATCTGGCCATCATATGCAGCTACACTGGCAGTATTTACTACAATACCACGGTGACCATCAGCATTGGGTTGATTTTTGCCGATCAAACCCACCGCAAGGCGAATCACATTGAACGTCCCAGCAGTATTCACCTGAAGACAAAAAAAAACAAAAACAAAAAAAAAAGTAACAATTATTCAGTTTTATTAAGGAGCTTTAAAGTCTCTACATTTCATGAAAGTATAAACACTTTAAAATAAATAGAAATCCACCGTTTATAAGTACAGTGAAAATGAAATTCAAAACATGACCGTTAAAGATCAGACTCTTGCAGTATTTTTATTCTTAAATATTTAATATTTAATTTTTGGCAAAAAATGATCCAATTGTAAAAAAATTTACAAATAAAAATAGAATTTATCGAATTATCAAATTGCTCTCAATTCAAATACGTCATTTCTAAATAGAAAATGTCAACTTGGTAGTATGTATGATTTTTTTGTAAAACTCAGATCTAGCACATGCACTGGATCATCTTTTGTAATTTATACTAATTTCAACATAACACATGAGTATTTTTTTTTTTTTTTTTTTTTTTTTTTTTTAAACCAAAAATAGATTTGTTTCAAATCCTACTATTCTGCAGAAACACCGAATTAAGATACCAAATGTGCATGTGTACCAGTTTCCTGCCTCTACATGATTTTCACTTTTTTTTTTTTTTTTTTTTTTTTTTAACTATTAATGAAGTATTTATGGAAATAAACCATCCAATAACTTAAAATAAAACAATTTTTTCAAAAATCTATTTAATAAAAACATTACTGGAGACTCATATGATAGATGCCCATAGCCCAATTGAGAACACTGATCACCTTATGATAATGGTTAATGTCGCTATAAACTTTCAATCCAAAACTGAAACCCTGTTTCTCAAGGTAACAAGATATTACCAACGTGCTGATTGGGAATCTATCAGAACTTTTTCTCTCTGCTGAGTGCAAATGACAAATGGGTCAAAACAGGCATAGAAGAATTTGTCCCCCATGCGAAAATTCTCTAATAATCCCCACGTTCCCTAATAGTTCACTTTGACTTGTGCAACTGCTACTGCACATGGACAGCAATCATTATGCCATTTATTACATCTTTTTCCTTTCTTTAAAATTATTAAAATACCAGATTTGTTTGCGATTATATTTTCAAAAAATTGTTAATTCCTATTTTAATCATAAATTAGAGCAACATTCCATGTAAAAACAAATCTATATATATAAAAGGCAAAATGTGTGTTAGTGTGTGTGTGTGCATTTTTTCTGTATGTCTGCCGAAGGCTTGGGGGGAGGGCGCTCGGTGGGGTCACGCATTCTTAAAACGTTTTGTATACCGTCTAAATTATAATATTTATGATTTGCAAAGGTCACGTCTATCTTCTTTCAATGACTTTTACACAATATTTTCGCGATATTTCTTGGTCTACGCATGTTTTTTTTTTTTTTACTTCAGTACAAAAAAAAAGCGCATGAACAAACTCTCTGGAACTCGTGCTAGGGACGGCCAAAAAAGCAATAAGGTTTGATCAAGTCGGGGGAAACCCCTTATATCAGACAATTGCTACTCCCCTTTTTATGGGGAGTGTGAAAACAACAAAAAAAAAAAAAACTGCCTCGCAGCAAATGTTAAGTGTGGGATTTCATTCCCTCTATGGCGTGGTGTTTGACCTCATTAAATTCACGCACCTATTCCATTAAGTTTTTAAATGTCAAATTAAAACGTTTTTCACCCCTCGTCTTTCATGGCTGAGCGGGTAAGATACCAGTCTTTTTTTCCCGTCCTCTCATGATGAGTTCGCTTCTACGCATGCGTCATACGACGTCGTAACCTGACTTACTTTAAATATTTGAAAAAGCGACACAATTTCGTGGACGTCGTCTTAGCTCAGTTGCTTAGAGCGCGCCCTCATTATCTAAACATTTTGGGTTTGAATCGTGGTGTGAGGTCTTTTTTTTCGATTTTTTTAAATTTTAATATTGAAGCAGGGTTATTTAAGCCATTTTTCACATGTTTTTCAGATTTTTTTTACGTTTGTTTTTTTGTTTTTTTTACTTCACTTATTCTTAGGTTTTCATCAACATCCCCCACCCACGCCCGACCACACACACCCAAAAACACCCAAGCAACATCGGGTACCCCCCCCCCCCGGGGTTATTTAAAATTGTGGTGTGTGATGTCTTTGATTTTTTAAATTTTAATATTGAAACAGGATTATTTAAGCCAGTGTTTTTTTTTGTTTTTTTTTCAGAATTTTTTATAGAAGATTTAACGTTCATTTTTCTGTTTTCTTTTTTCGATTTTTACATTTAACATTGTTTGTTTGCCTTACATTTTTTTTTTTTTTTACTTCGCTTATACTTATGTTTTGATTAACACTACCCACCCCCGCCGAGCACACACACCTCCTAACACCCGGGCAATGCCGGATAACCCCCAGGGTTACTTAAGCCATTTTTCACGTTTTCTTTTTGGTTTTTATTTTTCACATTTTTTAAAGTTTTAACATTAGTTTTTTGTTTTCTTTTTCGCGTTTTCTTTTTGTTTTTCCGATTTTTACATTTAACATTGTTCGTTTGCCTTATGTTAGTTTTTTTGTTTTTTTTTTTTGATTTTTTAAAGTTTTAAAATATTCACTTTGCTTATTCTTATGTTTTGATAAACACCCCGCCTAAGTACACACACCTCTAAACACCTGGGCAACGCTGGGTACCCCACCACTAGTGTTAAATAAAATGAAGTGGCAATATGGCATATTCACTCATTGTAATCTAATTTATAAAATTCACTATGTCACTTGTTTCAAATCGTATCTCTAACACACAAAGAGACAGCGCAATGTAAAACAAGGCAAATGATTGTGTTCTGTGAACGGCTTTTATGCGTTTTTAGTTGGTAAAAATAGCTGCTAAGGGGTCAAAATTGAAAGAAATTGGAACTCGACAAATGTAGGTTAACTTAAAGTTCTCTTGTATGCATGTGCAAATATAGATACCTTTATACATTAACGTTAGATAGCAAATAGCTAAAAATGAACTAACTGACAATAGCTAAAGTAGTAACTACTAAGGCTGGAGCGCTATGTTTGGATTTCACTTTTGATTCTAGGTGATGGCACCATAGTTTTTTTTTTTTTTTTTTTGTTTTTTTTTTTTTTTTTACTTTTGAAATCACTACTATATATTGGGTACAATATAATATATGATAACCAAAAGACAATTTACTTTATAATAAGAAATCTGAAATCTACCTAAGTTGAATTATTATATTTAAGCATATTTAATGACCAGGCAACGCCGGGTACTCCCTGTTAGTAGTAGCGATTCCAGGAAAACGTTGATTAACGATTCCGAAATCAAGTACGATTCCGATGGAATGGTTTTTGAAATATACCATTATAGAATAGAAGTTTTTGTGTAGCGAAAAAATTTGGTACAGCGAAAAAGTGTAAAATACAATTATGGGAATTTCGAAAACGACTCGATTTATTTCGTTAAATTTCTTTCATTGGAGAGAAAAGTGAAAACAAATATTTTAACCATGAATTAAACATGCACCATGAAATAATCAATTTCAGGAGTTATTTAAACTCTTTAAAATTTAACATTTTTTTAATAACTGGTTTTTATTCCACTTCCTAGAATATTCTTATTTCTAAATGAAATTTAAAAATAACTAAATCTTTGATTAAATTGTTAGCCTTTTATACTTAATCGTCTCAAATTATTTCTATTTATTTGACTTTTTTTTTAAAAAAAAAAAAAAGTTTAATGTTATTTTTTAAAATCTAAATAAACTGGTTTGGTAAATGTTACCTTACGCTACAACAGACTCATCTGATAGCATTAAACAAAGAAAATGGATAAGCGTAGATGTTTCGCAGTAGAAATAAAGCTAGAGGAGGGAGGGATACCCCATTTATCAAACCTACTTTTTTTTTTTTTTTTTTAAGTAATAGTTTAGCACAAGTATATATTTTTTTTTTAATTAAAATAATCATTTCCGGTGAAATAAAAAATTAAACAAAAAGTAAATAAAAATAGGACTGAACTTACCATGAGAACTCTTTTGAAATCTTCAAATCCATGAGGCAATTCTTTCTTAAAATTGTAAACCTTGAAAGCTACCCCAACTCCAGCACAATTCACCACAGCATCTAACTGGCCAAACTTGTCCTTGACGAGATTCAAGGCATTGTCGACATCAACTTCTGATGTAACCTGAGGACGAGAAATTATTCTGCAGCAAAAGTTTTCAATTATATGTAAACAAATTAGTTTGTCCTATTTAAAAAAAAAATTGACTTTTTTTCAGGTTTGAAAGAACTTAATTGCAGGCAACATTTCCTCAGTTTGGTTAAGATCACAAAAAAGGTGCATACAGGAGCAAGCAGCACAAAGAAAGACTATGAACTTTCATGTATTACACAAGGTTGAACTGCAACATGAATTGCCCGATTCTATCTAGTTCTGGGTTCTAGCTTTATCGTAAAAAGGTGTATGTGAACGGGTATTTATATATCTATAATCTCCTCTTAATGTTTAATAAATAAAACAGATGTGTGTGTGTGTGTGTGTGTGTAAATATTTAACAGATAACTATTGGTCACATAACACTGAAATTAACAGGAAATACTAATTATACACCAAGGATGGTTTCTAACAAGTAAAATCTTTGTTTGGGTTGATGAATAAAGCATAGACATATCGGCATACTGAAATGCGAAATGTTCTTTTCAACACGTTTATACTTTCTGCACAAGATCACATACAATTCATTATTTCAAGTGTGTTAATATTTAGGCTTTATTATCTTTGTCTCAATACCAACAGCGCGGCTGAGATGTATTAATAAATACGAATATCTGCATAATTTTAAATATATTTAACATAGAATCAAAGCAGAATCAAAATCTATAAAATAAAACGCACCTAATGCTTCGACCTAATGGGGGATATGGAAAATGAAGCCGTTATGAATTAATGTTTCATTTGATCAATAAGATATGTATGAAGACGGAATATTCATCTATATAAAATACAAACTGGCCAACCAGATTACTTCAGCTAATTTATTATATAAATTCAAATAAATTTAAAAAAAAAAAAAAGAAAGACTTATTTTAAAATTTCATAAACATTTTCATATAAAATTTCAAATAAAATAAAAACTTCAATTTTGTTATTAAAAGTGCAAATAAAAACTAATAATTTTGTTAATTTTTATTACATATTTTTCGATAATGTCCTTTTCTTCTATTTCAATAAATCGTTTCACAATAGAAATACTGGAGAACAATAACAGTGAAAGAACTGATTTGCCTTGTCACCACTTTCAGTCTGCCGGAAGTTAGGATGTATGTTAGCTGGCTATAACCAACTACACATGAGCTTAAAACATTTTTTAAACCAATCATTTTTAGAGCTGTTTTCAAATTAGGCAAAACTGACAGCAAATAGTTAAAAAATTTTAACATAAATAGATCTAATATATCTAATTCATAAAATTATGGTAACCATACGTTAAAAGTTGGACTTAAATAGCATGTAGGCTGACAAATCGAAAGGAAAGAATGGAACGGACGGAAAGGAACGGACGGAAAGCAACGGACGGAAAGCAACGGACGGAAAGCAACGGACGGAAAGCAACGGACGGAAAGCAACGGACGGAAAGCAACGGACGGAAAGCAACGGACGGAAAGCAACGGACGGAAAGCAACGGACGGAAAGCAACGGACGGAAAGCAACGGACGGAAAGCAACGGACGGAAAGCAACGGACGGAAAGCAACGGACGGAAAGCAACGGACGGAAAGCAACGGACGGAAAGCAACGGACGGAAAGCAACGGACGGAAAGCAACGGACGGAAAGCAACGGACGGAAAGCAACGGACGGAAAGCAACGGACGGAAAGCAACGGACGGAAAGGAAAAGAGTAGAATGTCTGAGGGAATGTATCATGACAAAAGAAAATATGCTACACTACTTTAAAAAGAGATAATACTTATGAGGATCCTCCTCACCCTATAAAAAAGGTAATATGACAATAGAATATATTGCCACTGCTCCCAAATAAATAAATAAAAAAAAAAAAAAGAAAAGAAAAAAGAGAACAAATCCATAGGAAAATAGTATCAAAATAATGAAATAGATACTAGATTAACCTCTCCCTTCAAGGAGGATCTAATACCAGAGAGGAATTGCCTCTTTTTTTAAGGGAGTGTGCCCTTAGAAAACGAAGCAATTTCTGGGAGGACAGACTTACAACGGAATCTATAGTACACTACTCACCTCCATTAAAAGATTAAATAAAGCTTCTTTTTTTTTTTTTTCATTTAAATATATCTAGTTATAAAATATCTTTATGGTTCCTTGGCTAAGATCAAAGTGTTCTCAGCATCCCAGCAATAGATTGTTTACTATTGATGGAACTATTGCATATAACAGAAGATATGACAATGTAAATTAGAAAATATTTATTATAAATAAGCAAATTAATATACTAAGTTTTTTGTGGGTGTCACAGATGATGCAGGATTTGACAATCTTATGTTGTAATATGCATCCGTTCAGTCTCAAGAGAATGGATAACCCTCCCATAAGAGTAGCTGCACCTATAATTGTGAGGCAAGAGTTGCGCAATCCCAACCACACCTTTCCTGAATCGGCACAGTTTGAGTCTAGTGGCAAGGATAGGTCCTGGATGACTGGAAACAATGCAGGGATAAGCGGACAGCACATACAGTACCACCTGGAATTCCCAAATGATCACCCACTTTTAGTACTGACCAGGCTCAATGTTGCTTAACTTCGGTGATCTAATGGGAACAGGTGTGTCAACGTGAATATGCTGATTGCATGATTTATGCCGTATAATAAAATTAATTAAGCCATTTGATGTTAATACAGTGTGGAGATAGACGAAAAAGCTTTTACATTTATTCATTTGGATTAGTGTGCATAGCAAAGTATAATTTTCTTTTGGTGTATACTAATTATTAAATGAAAGGCTAAAAAGTAAAATCAGCCAAAGGAAATAACTGCTTTTAGAGTTATAGGAACATAACTTTTTAATCTAACATGCATTTAAACAAACCGTACACACATCCATGCATGCACTTTTTAAACAACGCATCAGTTGTCGCCCTTGTGGTAACTTCCGCCTTACCCAACAGATGGCGCTCTCCATTTCCTCTTCCGTTCTCTCTCTTTCTCTTCTCACTCAAGACATCGAGCTGACAACACGTGTTTTCCTTAGAGTCGAACCTCCAATGCGAGTGGCACGCGAATCACGTCCACGCCTCGACAGGTTGTTACCTTAAGGTAAATTCTTACACATACAAGGAACTTTCAACGTATTCTACGAACTCTCGTATTATACACGCACGCACACACTTCAAACATTCCAACTTCTTTCAATCGACTCCCATGATCAACTTTCATATATGTGCGTGTCGTGAGCTCATACTTACAACAGTTAACTTCATGCACGATATGTTCACATACACGCGGGTACACAAAACACTCTTAATGTTCTCACCCTCTCTAGTTAAATAAAGCATCTTGTATGTACATATGTAACTTGACTCTTACGTTATCCTTAACGTTATTCCTTTTAATGTCTTCTTAAATGTACTTGTAAAACATACTTTTCATTGTTGATTTTATTATGCTGCCCTAGCAACGACGATCTCCAATTATCCAACTTATTGAACACGCAGCCTATTCCAGAAACCGGTTTATACACACAGGCTAAATAAAGGGGGGATCCCGGCTATACAACCAGTAAATAAAGCAGCACATGGGTCCCCCACAGGTTCCTTATTTGCATTTTTAACTTAGGATACTGAAAATAAAGCGTCGTTATAGAACATAGAAATATTTAAAAAAAAAAAACAACAAATTTTGAACGTAATGGATCCTGGGCAACACCGGATCAACACAAGTAATTATTCTAATCTTACAGAAATAAGTATCAAGAAAATGAATGAAATACAAATAGGTTCACGAGTTTTGTTTGCTATACTTACGTCAGTGGGTGCAAATACACAATTGTCTCCAAGTGTCTTGGCCACTTCATGGCCCTTAGAAGAAGGCAAATCGCAGAGTACAACCCGAGAACCTTGCTGGATCAGTCTTTCCACAACGGCTCGGCCAAGTCCAGAGGCTCCACCAGTTACCAAACCAACCAAACCCTAGAGAAAAAGCAAAGACCAAGTAAACAGACAAGCAAGAACAATTCAGAATTGCTGTTTTCTGGGTAAGAATATACCTATCTAACATCGTTGGCTAGCTTTTGATCTTAAAGTAGCACTTCATTTTTTTTTTTTTAACCTCCTTAAGTAGTTTCATGCTTTGTCTGGAGCGATTTCCATGAAAAAAAAAACAAAAAAAAACGATTTTTTTTAAATTTTTTTTTTTTACAGTGATTGTTAGATGGCAAACATTTTATTGTCTTTTGTGTAAAAGTCTCCATTGGCATTGCAAAACCAAAAGTGGAATCAGTATGATTGGTGCTCTTCATTAATCCTAAGTCACCCAAGAGATCAACCCGAGCAGAGCTGTTATTCATATCTATCAAGGATAAATCTGTGACAATCTGTCCAACAGTTTGGTCCGTGTTTGAGTGGATGACCTTGCTTCTATAAAGGCTAAGGTATTGTTTTATACAGTTCTAACATGTCCACCTCTGAAAAGGAACTTATTAACCGATAATCGTCAGAGAGGCACCAACTAAAACAACTGAATAAACATGTTACATTGAATAAAAACACAAAAAATATATCCAGTTTGGTAGAAAAGTAACTTATCTTGCCTTTGATAACATTTGTCATATTTGTTTTTTGACAACTTTTTCGAATCTATGTGTATACAGTAAAACAAACCCTACACAGCTTTACTATTACTATTATTGGTAATGAAAATGAATCAATTCATGAACTATTTGTTGATCTTCATGCTGGCATGTGTTGGATGGCTTTTAGAAATTGATTTCCAAACTAACTTATCTCTGCCCTGTTATTTATTTAAACTTTCTGAAGTTCATTTTTATCATTTCTTCCTACAATTTATTTGGCATTTCCTTGCCAATTGACTTTGCTACTCCAACTGTTCTACATCTATTAATCCATTTTGTATTACGTGGATTCTATTGTTCTCATCTGAAATGTTATTTTCACAACGTTTTGGTCAATGTAACCTCCGACCTTCTTCAGGTGTATCTTGTTGAACGCGGGAATGTTTCTGTCAAACTTGGGAATTTGGACGGAATTTCCAGCGGAACCCTTTATTTACTTCGTGGGAGTAGCATGCTCTTGTTCCATCAGCCATGATTAGATAGAGGTCCTAAGTAATTCGAAATTGTATTTTTCAGTCGCTCACACTGAAGATTGAACCTTCAATCTTCAGAAGAAGGTCACTTTTTACAATTGATTTTTCCAAGTACTCTAACCATTGTACCACGGGCTCTTGCGGAAAATTCTAGTAAGAATTTTAGGAACCTCAAACCTATTTTTATTTCTAATAATTATGACTAAGAACTGCGTGTATGAAATCCCATGGAAATATGGAAAACTATACAAAGGTGAAATGTGTCGTCCACTGAAAGTATGGTTAAAAGAACATCGAAGAGCCATAGTATGGGGAGAGAGTGAAAAGTCAGACACAACTAACCATATCTGGAAGGAAAAGGGAAACCATCTACCATTATGGGATGAAGTAAAAATTATAGACAGAGAGGAACGGTGGAGAGTAAGAAGATTGAAAGAAGCAGCACATATGCTGGGAATAACCAACTACTAAGTAGACCTAGTATAGAATTTAATATGATATGGAAACCAGTAATTGTAAATAATAGATAATATATACAAGTACTAAATAAAAAACAATATATATATATATAGCCAGTAGAGTTTAGTTTCCTAGAAGTACATCCAATGAAACAACATGTGTCTACCAAAGAGTGCTCAATGAGTGAACAGAGCAGGTATATTAAATTTATTTATACAAACATTAATGGCTACATATGTGCATACATGTTTCTGTAATCACCCGCGTTGGGGGATTACAGAAACATGTATGCACATATGTAGCCATTAATGTTTATATAAATAAATTTTATATATATATATATATATATATATATATATATATATGAGAGAGATATACGTTAATACATAGCAATAATTAGTAGAAATAAAAATAGGTTTAAAATTTGTACTAGAATTGTCTGCAAGGACCCATGGCACAGTGGTTAGAAAATCAATTGTAAAAAGGGATATTCTTCTGAAGGTTCAGTGTGGCCGACCGAAAAATACAATTGCAAATTACCTTGGGCCTCTATCCAGTCATGGCCGAGAGAACAAGAGCACGCTATCCCCGTTAAGTAAATAAAGGGTTCCACTCAAAATTCGTCCAAATTCCCAAGTTCAACAAGATATACCTGAAGAAGGTCAGAGGTTACATCGACTGAAATGTGAAAATCACACTCAAGATGAGAACAGTAGTCTGATAAATCCAAATGATATGAATAACTAATCCTTATCTCAAAAATTCAGAAACGTCAGAAAACTGTTTTGTTTATACAAAATAACATATTTCCACTAATATTTAAAAAAAAATAAAAATAAGATAAAATTAATTGGTTGATTAATAAATACTGAAAATCTAATTAGAATTGATTGATTTCCAGAATTTTTAACCTAAGGGAGGGGTCAAAATGTTTTTTACATTTTAGGTATAGTATAGCATAAGGTCAAAAAGTGGGTATAAGAGGTTTATCTCTACCTCTCTTTATCTTTCCCGTCCCAGTTTTCCCTCTCCCCATTTCTCTTATTGAAAATGTTATTGCTTTTGGGCAAAACAGAATTTCTATGTGTCCCACTCCCTAGAAAAAAAAAAATACAATGAAATCTATAGTTGTTTCTCAGGTAACGAATGCTTTTTGATTTTTTACGTTTCCTCTCCTGCTTAACATATTTTCTTTTAAATCTTAGAGTTTTGTAAATATATTTTTAAACTAAAACATTCGACCATTTGACATGTTTACAAACAACCAACACCACGTGGTTGTGCCAATGTCAAGGTAGAACCACCGGTATCACTTGAAATGTGTGCCGGTTGTAGTCTTCTGCTACAGAATCTCTAGTCTTTACTTAGTCAAAAAAAAAAAAAAAAAAATCAAAAAGGCAACTCAAAGTTCACAGTAGTAGTGTAAGATAACAATTTTACTTTCTTAAAGTGAATAAAATCAATATATTTTACAATAATACTAAATACAAATTCAAAACTATATTTTATTCTATGCAAAAAATAATCAATGCAGAGTTAGAGTCATCTATTCCATTTCAGTTTTAGTGTATTCCAGAGCAACACAGTTTCTAGTCTTCCCTTGTCCATCAAGCATACACAAACCTGCTCCACCTAAAGTATTGATGCCCTACCGAATCAACATACACTACTTAATAAGTGTAAGATTGCATTATTATATACATCAACTTTACCTAAGATACTGAAATTGTAAACAATATGAATCAAGTACGAGGTACCTTCAATAAATTTCCAGACTTTTTCGTATGGGCACTTATATTGATAGTACATGCATAAAACTAGTTCTCTTCAAAGTAATCTCTTCTGGCTGCAATGCACTTGTATAATTCCAACAACTTCTGGAAGGCCCCATGGAAGTCCTATTGTGCGAGCATGTGAATGACTAGCTGTATCAGAATTTTAGAGGAATTTTTGACATCCCTAACACGAAATTGTGAATAAAATATAAAAAACTTGTAATTTCTCTTTTTAAAGCGGGTTGTTTATTTTCTTTATGGAATACACCTCCAAAATAAACTCTTAAAGTTGTTTAAAAAATAGAAATATTATTTAAAAAAAAAAAAAAAAAAAAAAAAAAAAAAAAAAAAAGTGTTTACAAAGTGCCGGCGTGCTTTCATGCAGGCAGTTTTTTTATGTAATGAAATCAATTGAATTTTACAAGTTAAATATTTTTCAATTTTTAAACTTTAAAAATCTATCAAAATTTTTCTATTGGTTCAATTTTTACGATATTTTCAGGGTTAATGTGAAATTTTATGCTCTTTCCAATAAACCAAATATAATATTTTAGCTAAACACTTTTTAAATTCAACCACCCCCATTTGGAAATGTCTTAAAATTTAAATAATTCATTTACTCAAAGTTTTATATATCACAAATTGAAGATAAAAGGGCAATAAATAAAATATTCTTAAAAAAAATAAAAAAATTAAAAAAAGTGTTTTTTTGGAAATTTATCTGTAAAAAGTCCAACTTTTTTTTTTTTTTTTTTTTTAAGTGGAAGCTTATGTTATACTTAGATTGTAAAGCAAATATCGGACGCTTTTAACAATTTTTTCTTTTTCATTCAATGTTTTCTTTTTTTTTTTAGATATTTAAAAAAGAAAATTTACTCGATAAAGAAGAAATAAAATATTAATCAAAAACTAATGTATTTCATTAAAAGAATAAAAAATAACTAAAATCGGTAGAGTGGTTGGTTGGTTTCTGTTTTACAGCATATCAACCTTTTTCAGGTTAATTAATGCCGAATCTAGTTATTTTGAGGAACGATTTTTAATGAAGTATATTTTCTTTTAAGTCAGATTCTATTTAACCCATAGTTGCGACCCTAACAGGTACTACTACTCCGGGTCAGAGTGGACTTGAGAGCAACGCCAATTAAAGACCCGGTAGAGTGTGGTTTTTGTTTAACGGCAAAAACTTATAAGTGAATGTGTTCATTTTTCATCTAAAGAGGCCCAAAAATACTAATTTTGATTTACAGCACGCAATAGAAAGATACATTAATTGTGGCTCTTTGAAGCCACCGGAAGATAAACACGAAGAAAATCAGAAATTTGTCTCCCTTTATTTGAAAAGTGAATGGAATATAAGTATAAATATGGATAAATTCTTAACAATGAAAGTAACCATTGAATAGTATTTTTTATAGGCAAGTGATTTTTTGGAATGTAGATATATTTTTTTTATAATCAAAGTAAAATTTCGTTGATTTTTTTTCCAATCTTTTTTAAAGAAAACCAATTAAAAAAAAAATAAATATTGCATAATTTTACTATTAAACCCGTTATTTTCTTAAAATTTGGTCTTTGCTCCTTTAATTGAAAAAAAAAAAAAAATTAAGGTTTGAATTACATTTTTCAAGTAGTTATAAAGCTTCGAAAGTCCAAATATTCCAATGTTTACCACAAATTTTTAATGGCAATTTTTGACACTGCTAGTGAATGACTTGTCACAGCCTCCTTTATCTCAATTGTCTCATAACGACAGCCTCTAAGGTTTTCCTTGAGCTTAGGGAATAACCAAAAATCACAGAACAAGGTCTGGACTATAGGAAAGGTGAGGAACTGTCTTGATGTCCATCTTGATCATGACGTTTTTATTTTTTTGATAGATTTTTTTTCTTTATTTTACTCCAAGTTTTACCACACTAAAAGAAAAATGGTAAAAAGAGCTTTTTCTTTTGGGTTTATAACCTATAGGTTATTGCAATTTTAACCATTGAGGTGTTATCCTTAAAAAGCAGAAGACAGTTGTCAACAAAATAATTTCGTAGTAATTTAGAGGGAAGTGTGGGTTTGAGGAAAGTTTGAAGAATGAACTGGATTCGAACTTGGCATACTTAAGTTTGAAGTCCATGTCGTTTACCAATTAGCCACCGTTAAGTGCATTAATAGTGTTAAAATTGAGAAAGAAAAATTGAACAAGTTGAAAAATATTAAAAAATAGCAGAAATATAGAGTACTTATTAGGAATGTGCATCCAGAAGATTCCAGTCTTTATGGAATCAATTCAGAGTATTGACAAGAATGTAGAGTTAGTCCCGGAAATTACTGAAGCAGTTACAATTTGAAAGCCGTGAGAAAAAAAAAAGTTGAAAGATAGACAATACTAAGTATCCGAAGGATAGGTTACAAAAATTTTGCCTCTTCAAATAAATGGTAAACTGCTTCGACAGTTTCCGAACGGCCTTGATAAGTGTTGGCTCTTGTTAAAAATACACAGAAATGTACTCACAATTAAAACATTCAATATGTTTAGGTTTCTAAGAGATTTGGTACTTCTCCCGAAATCTAATCAGACAGCTTTTTTTTGGGGAGGGGGGGAAGTATTTAAATCTAAATTTATGTACAGTTCAGTTCGAATTTTGTGGAAGCCTCAGAGATCTTGATTAACTTTAGTTTCATTCGTTTAATTCATAAAATTAGTGATTTTCTCAAAATTAGTTTTAAAACTCTAAGTCGCTTTATAGGGTCTGCTAAACGATTGTGAAAAATGGACTGCATGTTTCCGTGACGTCAGATTTGTGTTAACTATACGGACTATGGAAAAGCAGAAGCAACTTAATGATTTTTTTAAAACCGTTATCTCCTTTAAACTGCAATTAATAATTAATCTTTGTTATAATTTTGCTAGGTTTTAAGATTTGAAGTTTAACGATTAATAATATTATAAATATTTGTATATTGGTAAATATCCAGATCCGCTACTACAGAACACCGACCACTTTAATTTGTTTTTTTTAAAGGTAATTGAGGTCGCTGACAACGAATCTGATAGTCAAACTTGGGGCAAATTTACCGTTTGCATGGTATTTACCCCTGAACCCACGAACTACTTTCCACCATTTTGCAGCTTCCGTTTACGCTACGCGCATGCACGCTGTAGCATAAACGACGGCTTCACCAAGCAAACTACGTTGGGGGAGGGGATTTTTTTTTTTTCCAGGACATAGAATTTTCTAATTTTCAAAAATACATTATAGCACTTTTGGGGTGGAAAATTTAAAATTAGCTAAAAAAGAAATAAAACAAGAAAAGGAAAGCACTCCAAGTTGGAGTGGGGGGGGGGTAATTTATCTGGCGTTTTTTGGTAAATGTCGGTGCGTTACTTACGGAAAAACGTTTAAACTGCAAAAGCACCTATCAACCCACATAAGTTCTATAATTGAATCCCCCTCCCGCAAAAAAAGAATGAAAAACAAAGATGTTTGGTGCTTATGCTTTTGCAAACCACATTAAAAACTACGTGAGACAAAAAAAAAAAAAAAAAAAAGTCCCAATTTGTTGTACTTTTCTTTAACTGTAAGTCATTAAAAAAATGTCAGTCCGTAAGTTTTTGATTGATACGCCATGTGAGAAGGCAGTTTGCTAGGTGAAGCAAGCTGTCGTTCATGCTGCAGAGTGCAGCGTACGCGCGTAGCGTAAACGGAAGCTGCAAAATGGTGGAAAGTTATTCGTGGGTTCGGGGGTTAATACCATGCAAACGGTAAATTTGCCCCAAGTTTGACTATCAGATTCGTTGTCAGCAACCTCAACCTATTATAAACAAATTAGAGTGGTCGGTGTTCTGTAGTAGCGGCGCCGGATCTGGATATAAAAAATTAAGTTTATATCAATTTTTTAATTGCAACTTCAAGGTAAATTTTTGTTCAATATATGCATTTAAATTTTTAAAAAATATTTTTTTTACTTATTTGAACTCTTATGTTTCATAATAAATAGAAATTTCGATAGATTTAAATATATTTTGCTCGAATTTCGAAAAAAAAAATAAATGGGGTGGGGGGGTACACGCACTAAAAAAATATTTCCCCTTATATATTTTACGGAAACTGCATTTTATATGTAATTTAATTCTAAAATGGATAAGTATCGAAAATTTCGCGAAAATCTGACCATTAGTTGATTTTTGCTAGATTTATTAAATACGGGTATGTCTTCACGTTCCGAATGTCTACTACATGGGAACGTTATTTTAAAGCGCCAATTATGTAAATTGGATTTTCGTCTCGCATTTTCTTTTGATGAAAAAAAATTTTTTTTTAATTATTACTGGTCTATTTTGCTCTTTTAAATGGTACAAAAGTTATACTGATACTATTAATTTATAAAGTTACATCGTGTTACATATAGGGTGTGACTGGTGAATTTTGGCAGTCCCTATCGCTTTCTTTATTAATTCAGACTACTAGTCTGATGGATTATATTGACAACTTTTCCGCCGACGTAACACCCACTCCTGCATTTTTTCGAACTTGGAAACCTTTATTTTGATAAAGATTTCTTTCCGATGGACCTAAACGAGACCCCCCCACCCCCGCCTATAATTTTAACCCAGCGAAGTAAATACCCCAACCTTCCCATGTTAAGTACGGCTTTCGGCATAACCCCCCCCCCCTAGCCTCGAAAATTATACTACATGCTAAAACATACAAGAAAAATTACGGAGATTCTCGTTTAAGTCCGCCAGATTTCCAAGTTCAGAAAAGGTTGGTGCCCGACGTTAAAAAAAAAATAAAAAAAGATGCTTTGGTTCAGCGTAGAGCAACAAAACCTGTACAAGTACAAGGCATCTCCAATTTGCCTTCTGAACGCCTCACCTGTCTCAACCTTTCTACTCTAAAATTCCGCAGGCAGCGTGCCGATTTATTACAGGCTTACACAATAAAGGATTTTGACAGTGTCCGCTATAATAGACCTTGACCTAACTGTGGCAACAGCTTGTTCGCTTCAGCTTCAGGGGGATATAATCTGAAGATGCAGATCCAGCATTATCCTGGCTCCCGTGGCCACTTCTTTAATAGAGTGACACCTATCTGGAACAGGCTAAGTTCCCACACCATCAATGCCCCCTTAAAATCATGCCTGGCTGCAGAATGGAAGAACCGCAAAGACCTATATCATCAATACCAGTTTTCCTACTGAGCCAGTGACCCTACCCTCACATTTTTCATGTGAATTAATTACTAGTGCTAATTGAAACTCTTCGACAGAATAGCATATTGTCTTAATACCCAAGTCGGGTAACTCATAACCTAGACTCATATTTACTTATATCTTATTAAATCGACAGAAAATATGTATATAACTACCAACATGTGAACAGTTTTTAAGATGAGAATCGTCCAAATACAAATTATCAATCCACATCTAAAAAAATTCCAAAACATGTAAATCTTAGTTTTGGAAAGATGTTACGAATACCACGGAGCGTGAATGTGAAATGGTTTTGGTACTTATGCAGAATACGGACCGGACCGTGCCGAAAAACGCATCCATAAGAGAGCGCATTTTGTTAATCATTCTGTAATTTTACTCCAATATGCCGTAAAAATTGAATGTTACTTGAAAATTATATCTAAAAATAGCATGGTCCGTATTCTACATAACTATCGAGGTTTTGAATGAAAAACAAAAAACGAAATACGTCATGAGTGTTTTCCGTCTTTGCCACGTGTTTTTTTCGGGTGTTCTGAAAGGAATAAAGAGCGAGAACTTTTCTTCGATAAAGTGTCCATAAGAGTGAAAGGGAAATTATGGGACACTAATAAATTTATATTTAAAAAAGTAAACGGTTAAAAATATCGAAATGTGTTACCAGTATTCGATAATTCATAAAATACGCGAAAACAGTTATGAACTCAGCGTAAATAAGACATATAGAAAAAATGCTAACCTTCAATGATATTGCAGTTGCCATCTTAGCGACCTCTGGTTGATTGCCGTTAACATCCGGTGTCAGTCGGAAATAGCCGAAAAGCTAACTAACAACTGTGTTTAAAGAACAAATAAATAATAAATAACAATAGAGAAAGGAAAATATTAAAACTTTATTTATCATTATTTTCAATAATAGATTAGAAAATATTGCCACTTAAAAAAAAAAAAAACAAGTACTTTTTGATCCAGATAAAACCGGCGCAGAAATACATACATAAACAACCGGAAAAGCACGAATCAAAACGAACCGGCGTACAAAAGAAAACAGCGCAGAAGCGCAGCTTTTCAACAGAAAAATAAATTAAAATTTTTTTTTTAAAATTAAAAAAACACTCATCTTATTTTTTTTTTTTTATCACAATTTATTTTTTAACAGTGAAAATCAACGAAATTTTTTTTTCACGCGAAAATAAAAAAAATTTTTTTTTTCGCTTAATTTGTTTTTTTATGAATAAACTAAAGATTCTAAAGGACTCAAGACATAATTGAAAGAACGATTTTCACAGATAATTATTCTTATCTTTACATTTTTTTTTTTAATGTTTTTTTATTTTCTTTATTGGCACTAGTACAATCTTTGAACCGAAAAAAAAAACCGATTAGGTTAGGATTGGGTATGGGTTAAAAAAAAAAAAATTAAATAAATAAAAATAATTTTTAAAAAGTTCGTTCTTTTTGTTCAGTTCAAAATTCATTTTCTGTTTCATCACAATTCTTCAGTTATCGCCGGCGCCGGCCTGTCAGAAATGTTGAGATTTGATCAATTTATCGTCTGCTTCTCGGGCCTTCTTATTGGCTAAGAGCTGGATGTGTCAGAATGGGGGGGGGGGTTGATACACGTAACACAAAACTGCGAATAAAATATTTAAAAAAACTCGTAATTTCTCTTTTTAAAGTGGGTTGTTTATTTTCTTTATGGAATATACTTCCAAAATAAACTATTAAAATCGTTTAAAAAATAATAGAAATATTTTTTTATGTTTTAAAAAACAGTGTTTACAAAGTGCCCGCGTGCGTTCATGCAGCCATTTTGTTTACGTAATGAAATCAATTCAATTTTACGAGTTAATTTTTTTCTCACAATTTTTTCACTTTAAAAATCTATCAAAATTTTTCTATTGGTTCAATTTTTACGATATTTTCAGGTTCAATGTGAAATTTTATGCTCTTTCCAATAAACCGAATATAATATACTAAACAAGTTGTTTTTTTTTTAATTCACCCCCCCCCCCCGGCCCCATTTTGAAATGTCTATTAAAATGAAAATAATTAATTTTCTCACTTCAAATTTATATATCACAAATTGAAGAAAAAAGATCAATGAATAAAATAAGCTAATTTAAAACAAAACACAAAAAAAATACAGTTATTTGCAAATTTACCTGTAAAGTCCAAAGTTTAAAACCTTTTAAAATCCTGTTGAATTTTTCTTTTTAAGTGAAACCTTATAATCTTGTTGTATTGCACAGAAAGTTTCCTTTAATAGCGACAATTATTTTTATTTCATTCAATTTTTTTTTTTTTTTTTTTTTTTTTTTTTTTTTGGATATTAAAAAAAAAAAACATTTCACTCCATAAAGAAGAAACAAAATATATTAGATCAAAAACTCATGTATTTCTTAGAGAGAAGAAAAAACATCAAAAATTCGTCAACTGGTTTTCGTTTAATCGGCAAAAACTGATGCCTGAAATGTGAGCCGATTTTCATGTACGGTAACCCATCGGGACCAACTTCAAGAATGTCATAATAATTACAAAGGGGAGATAAGTCACATGTCATAAAGCAAAGAGCAGCCAACCAAGATTAATTCCTATTTCTTTTAAGCAAAGCGAACTAGCCGCCACGCATTGAATTTCTTTGTGTCTTTTTGCTTCATTCCTCACATCTTTGAAAAATTTATAAGAAATTATTTGAGTAAAATCTTAGTTACATTGAAAATTAGGAAATGTCAATCCTAAAATTTTCTTTTAATATTTTTGGTATATACATAAACATTCATTTATTTTTTACAAAACTGAATAAAATATGCTTATAGTAAAAAAAAAAAAAACGTGTTTGTCGTTATTATTACATTAAATGTTTGTTTCTTCATATAGTTACTATCGAGATTACTTTTGAAATGTATTTTGTTTAACGTGTTGTTTTTACGTTTTGGAAATGATTATGTCCCTTTCAGATATCCGTATTTGATAACTTGAAAATTCAAAGCAACACCACTTTAAGCTAATGGCAGAAACGAATTGCGAAAATGCGATTTTCTGAGACCCTTGCTTTAAAAAATTCTTTTATTTAAAAAATACATGGAATATAGAATATAAATATGGACAATTCTTATAAATGAAGAATGGAAGCATCCATTGCTTAGTTTTTTTTATAGGTAAGTGATTTTTTGGCATTTATATATATTTTTTAGATTTGGTTTCAGTTAAAATTTGTTGATTTTGTGAAATTTCTTTGAAAGAAAACCGATGAAAAAAAAATATTGCATTTTTTTTATTAAACCTTTCATTATTTTAAAATTTGGTCTTTCTTCATTTTATTGAAAAAAAATTAGGGTTTAAAATTACATTTGTAAAAGCAAATAAACACGGACAACTGGAGTAGGGCCGAAGAACATTTATTTAACACGTGCGTACCACTCGCGCTGTATATTTCGAACGTCCTTTTTACACTGTTTTCGGTAGGGAAGTTAACTCTCTGTAGTGGAGAGTGTTCAAGGGACATAACTGGGTAAAGTTGACAATACTTCCCCCTTTTTCTTATCTTTTAGATGACCACTGAAAAAAAAAAAGAAAAAAAATGATTTTTAAATATCAGTTTCTTTGGGTTCAGATACGAACTCAAGTATCTTAAAGAAGGGACTCCCTTCTTGGTTAAGCAGTCAGCTACCTGTCTATTAGTAGGTATCCAAGAGAACTCTGCTATTTCTTTTCTTTCCAGCATTTCTTTCAAAATAGCCATCTCAATACGAAGCCTTTTATCTAGTATTTGGGTGGATGAATGCACAGAGTCAAAGAGACAGGAATTGATTATTTTTATATTTTCAGGTTCATCTTTTAATTGCAGTATTTCTAATAAAATTCCTATAAAATAAACAGGCCTCTGACATGTCAACCATGGCTAGGGTTTCAGCAGCCAGTGTGCTTTTGACCACTCTTCTAATGCACTTGGACTGCCAGGTTATTGGTGTATATTTGTGGTTATTGCTAACTAAAAAGATTATGTAACCACCTTGAGATCCTCCGTCTGTAAGGTTGGCGAATGAGGCATCACTGTAGGAAACAAGCTTGAAATGATTGAGACCTCCTAAGTCAAGAAAATCTATCTGGGATTTTTCTTTCTTGGCTTTCTTTACTACTCTATTGGCATGTTTTATACATTTCACATTGTTTTGTTTGAGGATGGAACTTAATGCACTGACATCATAGCTGAGATCAGGTCTGGTCTGGTCTGGGTAGCCGATAACTTGCCTGATTTCAGAAATTTCTGCTGTGGATATTTTGTCGTTAATATTCCTGCCAGTTTCTACTGGGATATATTTCAATTTCTTTATATACTCATTCTGCCCGAGTTTAATTTTTTTTTTTTTTTTTTTTTTTTTACATAGAGTTCACCACTTATCAAGGCCCAATGGCCACTCAGGGATAAGGGTTATTGTGTGTACAGTAGTCAAAGGGATAGTGTAGCAATATTGTTGGAGAATTGGTAAGGTGTCATTACTTAGGGGGGGCATTCATCAGGAATTTGTTTGTGTTGGACTTGAAGACATCCAGGTTGAAGTCGGGAGGGAAACAGGCTAGCAGAACAGAGTTCCACAGGCGTGCAGTTCTAAGAAAGAAGCTTTGTTCATGGTATCTACGTTTTGATTTAGGCACAGATAAGTAGGGGGGAAAATTATTGACGGTGGTTTCAGCTAGTCGGGTGTTTTTTGAGAAAGATTGGTGAGGGGGGACCAGAGAATGGAGCTCAGATGAGCACCTGCCATGGAAATAACGATAGAACAATGACAGGCTCGCTACGTCTCTTCTGTGGGAAAGAGGTTGCAGGGTAGAGAAAAGGGCATCCCCCACCAAGCCACGGAGTCTATTTTGTACTCCGTCAAGGCAGGATAGGCTGTTTTTAGCAGCTCTTGCCCAGATGTGGCAGCAGTACTCCATCTTTGGTACATACTTGGCTCTTATATAGATAGAGAATTGCATCATTAGTGAGATATCTTCTGGAGCGGTAGAAGGATCCCACCATTTTCCCAGCGACCTTGGCCACAGACTTGATGTATGTGTTCCATTTAAGATCAGGTGTAAACGTCAAACCCAGGAACTTATCAAATCCTGGGGCCTCCCTTAGACGAGAGTCATCCATTTCAATTGATGCCAGATGGGGATCAGAGCGTTTATGATGTAGAGATAGGAGCTTGGTCTTAGATGCATTAAAGGTAACCAGCCACCTCTTTTCACACTGTACCACGTGCTCAAGATCAGAGGAGAGAGAATCTGAGAGAACATCATCATTTACGGCCTTTGATGTGTTGCCATAGATGGTCGTGTCATCAGCATAGATGTCAACGAAAGATTTTAGTATGTGTTTTGGGAGATCATTGATGTAGATCAGGAAGAGAGTTGGGCCCAGTATGGACCCCTGAGGGACTCCAGCGTTAATACTGTGGGCCTCTGATTTCAACTACTCTTATGAGCCTATCTGAGAGAAATGACTTAATGATAGAGAAAACATTTCCAGTTATACCATAGCTGGAAATCTTGTGTAGTAGGCCTTTATGCCAAACCTTATCAAAGGCCTTTGATATGTAGAGAGCAATTGCCCTAGAAATGAAGCCTTTGTCGAGAGATTCGCTAATCCTATGAGATATAACTGTTAGCACATCTGCTGTAGATCTAGCAGAGTGGAAACCATATTGCGTGTCGCTAAGAAGGTTATTTCTGCTGAGGTGGGTGACTACTTCTCTATTTATTGTGGATTCCAGCAACTTACTCATGACAAACAGGAGACTTATTGGTCTGTACTGAGAGGGGGATGACTTATCACCTGAATTCTTAAATACAGGGCATACTGATGAGGTTTTTCCAGGGTGTTGGAAAGCACTTCTCCTTAAGGCAACGCTTAAACAGTTTGGAAAGTATGGGGGCAAGTTTTGGTTGTAATTTTTTTAACACTATAATTGGAATACCGTCTGGACCAGTTGCTTTACTGGAGTCAAGGTTCTTTATTAGCTTGGCGACCTCACGCACAGATATTTGTATGTTGCATAGCATGTTGTCTGTTATAGGAGGGAATATGGGGAGTTGATGGCCTTTATCACACAGGGTAGAATTTGCTGCAAAGTTTTTGGCAAATAGTTTGGCCTTGTCGGATGCTGTCGAGATGACTTCTGGTCCATTGATAATAGTTGGGATAGAGCGCACGTTTCTGTTCAAGATCCTATTTGCTATTTGCCAGAACTGGTGGGAACCAAGCCGCTGCTCAGCTACTTTGGACTTAATGGATTGCGCGTATAGTTCTCTTGCATTTTTATTACTCTTTTACAGTGGTTGCTGGCAGTCCTGAAAGCAGCTTTAGTTTCAGTGCATCTATTATGTTGGTAGCTATGGAAAAAGTGATTTCTGTGTGCGATGGCAGCAGCACATTCGAGGGAGAACCATGGCTGGCTGTTAGGTTTTTGTTGGAATTTTTGGATGGTATGAATTGACCTATGCCTACAAGTAACCATTCGGTCAGATCTGATACTATAGAGGACACATCCTTTTTAAACATGGAATGAAGAGGGAGATCAGATATGAATGTACAGAAGCTATCCCAGTCCGCCATAGAGTATTGGTATACAGTACAGTGGAGAGGTACGTCTATAGATTTACTATATTTCATTTTTATCTTAACTGATACAACGCAGTGGTCGGAGGATCCCAGAGGAGATAGAACGGAACATGAGCATAGCTCAGGGGAAGTGGATAGAAAAAGGTCTAGGAGGCTTGCGAACTGACTGGTACTATCGGGCACACGAGTGGGCTCACGGACAATCTGAGTGAGGTCATAGGCAATGGCAAAATCATGACAGAACCTCCCCTCCTCATCAGTCTTATTTGAGCGGGTCAGCCATTCCACATTATGGACATTGAAGTCACCGCAAATGTGAATGTTAGCCGAGGGATGAGCAGACAGGATGTGGTCAATTTTTTCTGATATACTCTTAAAGACAGTAACTCCACTGTTGTGGGGATGATAGAGGGCAAATATAAATGCGGTGGTGTAAGCAAGTGCAACCCGGAAGCACATATAAGGTAGATTAGGGTCTTCTCTGGAGATATCCCTGCCACATGGGAAGCCATCTTTAATGTAGGCACATATTCCATACCCATGGCGATCTTGTGGGTCAGATTTAGATGTTAGGTTAGAGTATCCTTTAATTATGAACTCATCTAGGGAGGTGGTCGGCCCTATTCCAGTTTCGCTTAGAAAGAATATGTCAGGTTTCGTCTCCTGTAATTGGGTTTCAACCTCTGGAAGGTTAGAACGTAGACCCCTGATGTTGGAGAAGGAGATATGGTAGTAGGGGTCTACGTAGGAGGATGGGGTTCTAGGTTTATTTTCCCCATTCTGTTTGTTGTCTAATCCTATGTACTGAAACTCTGCAATTTCTTCACATTTAACTGCAAATACATGATAGATTTTGCCATGAAAAATCTCTGACCCTGCAAAGCAAAGATCATCCACATGGGTAGCAATTTGTTTTTGAAATGCCATGTAAATATAGCCTGATCATATTTTGAAGCTATAGCTCCTGACTTCATCAATTCCTCCCTGCGTGTAAGATACTAGGACCTAGAGGCATCGGTCAAGCCATATACACATTTGGAGAGATTCCAAATATAGCCTTGGGGTACATTAGCTTCTTTGGGAGGATTCAGATAAACCAGTCGGTCCAACTTCTTGCTTTTCAGAAATGCTGTTTTGATTTCCATGGATTTACATACCCAATGGTTGGATGCCATTATAGCTAATGCTATGTATAAACCTTCTTTGGAGCATGTAGGAGAATCATTTCTTAGATTCTCAGCATCTTTATCCTGAAAACATCGGGCAAAGAGTCTGGCCTTGAATGTTTGTTGGTTATTGGAATTTTTGCTTGTGTAAATCCATCTGGTGGAGATTTTTGGTTGGCCTTGATCCGGTACTTGAACATCGACTTTATTTTTAACCCAGTTCTCAAGTTCCTTTTGTTTAGCTTCTTCTAGTTCCAGGCTATCATTGGCAGAGGTGATCATTACTTCTTCCTCAGTGCAGGAATCATGGTGCTCTTCATTTTCTTCAGTCTCATCGGTTTGCCAATCGCAAACTCCATGTTCAAAATCCAACCAAAAAGGTTCACCCTGTTCCATAACTACATTCATCAAATTTTTATTTTTATTAGTGGCTTTGCCTGCTCTACTTATGACATTTAATTTCTTCCAGTCTGATTCTGTGTCATTGGCAAGCTTGCATTTGATGGTTTATCCAGGTTTCGGAAGTCTGACTTTTTTGGTGGTGGTGTCACATTTATTGTTTATGTCTTGAGTCTCCACAGTAGGGCGTTGTTCAGTGTTGTCTGCTATTTCTAAATCTTCTTCTAAAATATTCTCTTCGAAGTTTGACACTCTTGGGGATCCTTCAGACTCTTGTGGGGTGCTCAATTCCTCGCTGTTACCCACATTGTGATTCTGGTATGTTTCGGGGTAGAAAGCTAAACAAGACGGATGTACTCTAACATAGGTGCCGTCATATGCTTGACAAGCACCTGTTTGTTCTCCCACCCTATGACTGTCCCAGGCCCGAGTCACCTATCACACAAGTTCCTTTTGTAGAGAACAGCATCTCCATTTTTATAGGATTGGGTGATACCTGTTCTAACTTGGTGGCGGAGTGCTCGTCTAAGCTTTTCTGAAGATTCACTCGCTATGAAGTGTTTCCTGGCAGCATGCATAGCGTTAAGGTTATTTGCAACAATTTCACTGGTAGAGACACTTTCTAGTGCAGGGAGTTTGTCATTAAGAAAACCAAGTAGGTTGGGATTTCTGGTAAAAACGAGTTGGTTGGGACTATATCCATGGACACTTTGAAGTGTATTTTTGGCACTTACTGCCCATGCAAGAGCCACCTCGAAACTGCAATTTGTTTCTTCTAGGGTTTTCTTCACCATTTCCTCTAAAATCCCATTGTGTCTTTCATTTAGCCTATTACTCTATGGACTTTCAGCAGCAGTGCTATGAATGACAATATTCATATTTTGTGCCATATCTCTAAACGCCTGGTTGTTGAATTCTCTGCCATTGTTAGTGAGAATAAATCCAGGGGTACCAAAATAAGTAATCCAATTTTTGAAAATAGTACTAATTATATCAGAGCTCTCTTTACCTGGAATAATTTCTTTTATGCCCATGGCAATGCTCACATTAAAATATGTTCCCAGTGAAAACCCCACAACAGGTCTGGGTTCAACCCTTTTGTATCTCATGCAAATTTCACAAGAATTGGGAATTTCCTTAAGTATCTTAATGAATTGCTTGTCTTTCATTCTGGTGCTCCTGACTAAGTCACATAGCTTTTTGCCACTAGGTTGACTAAATTGTCTATGAAGTTTGGTGGCGATTTTTATTTTTTCTTGCCTCTTTTTGTTGGAAATTTCTTTGGTAAACAAAATATGTTTGAACTTACCTCGGTCTGGTGGAGGTCTTGTTATGGGAATGTGGTAGTGCCCTGAAGAAGTACATTGCAGTAGGATTTTTTTCCAAACATGGTGACACTGTCATTCTCGAAATTGAAGCTTGTGTTAGCTCTTTTCATTGACTTTTTGCTCAATAAAAGCGGTATTTCAGCGTCCACTACGTCAGTGATAATACTGACTTCAATGCCAGCAATGACACATGGTAAAGTTGCTGTGTGAGTGGATTTAATGGTATTCCCATCATCAAATTTGTAGCTTTTCCCTCCACCTCGAACTTTTATATTTTGTTTTTCTGGCAGGGTTTCTAGAAAACACTCAAACCATTTTCTTCCACAAACTGTCCCAGATGCACCACTATCCAAGACAGCAGAGCCAAGCGTTTCTCCCAAAAACGTGCTGATGCCGGAATATTCTTCATGTTCATTCATGAGGGCAATGTTGGAAATGAGCAAGTGGCCTCCTTTTTTGGTGTTGTCAATTTCGTCATACGACAGTCACAAACCAAGTGGTATTTACACCCACACTTGAAACAAACACCGCTGCTGCTGTCGCTTTCAACCTTGTGGTTCGAATTTCTTTTGATGTTGTTGTTGTTGTAATGTGTTGAATTTTGGTTGCGACCCCATCTGCCAGCACCACAACTGGTGAGACTGGAATTTTTATCACCATGGCGGGGGCGTCGACCATGACTACTGGTGTAGTAGGTTTCTTTAGTTTCTTCAGTTTCGTCAGTTGTGAAAATAATGTCAGATTCGGTTTTCACAACAACCAGAGGAGTTTTTGGCGAGGAATGAGCTTCAAAGTCATTAAGAATTTTTTTCAATTGTTTGGACATTTCTCTGAGTGTCAGTTCCCGAAGGTGGCTTTTGTTAAGTGTTCGTTTTCGGGGGTGAGGTTGGCGCTTTTGAGAGCTCTGAACGCCAGGACCGGCTCAGGCAGAATTATGTTAAATTCTTTCAACTTGGCAATGTGACGTCCAAATTCGATTAGAAAAGTATCTATTCCCATGCCGCTTTTTCTTCGGTGACTTTTGAACACTTTGTACGCCCTAAATGCTGCCTGGTTTGCGTCTTCTAAAAAGAGGATGTCCAGCTTTTGATATAATATCTCCATTCCGTTTTCGGCATTGAGTGAAGTAATATCCAATTCAAGCAGACACTGAGTTCTTTCTCTCTTGCTTTAGTAGTTTTGAATTTTGTTCAATAAAACCTTGGAAAGATGTTTTTTACATCTTCATTTATTTACAACTCTACAATTTATTGAACAAAATTTATTTCCCTCATGGAGAAGATCATTCGTCTGGACAAATTTGACGTATCCTCGGCAGACCCTCAGGCTAGCAAGCTTTGGCGATTGTGGTATTATAACTTTAATTGCTATTTATCAACTATTGCTTCGTTAAACCCAGATAAACTCGAAATTCTTCTCTCGCTTTTCCCTCCAGGCACAAAAGCACGACAGGGGCCCGTTTTCTTTCATCTAAGGTAGTGGCTAGTTCCCATATATGCATTCCTTTCTCCCAGGAATTGTATTTTTCCGTGTTTAACGTTGGTAGGGGAATGTATTTAGAGGCCATGTTTTTTTGTTTTTGTTTTGTACGCTCTGCTACCAATGTAAAAGCAAATAAACATGGACAACTGGAGTAGGGTCGAAGAGCATTTATTTAACATGTGCGTACCGCTTGCACTACTTTATTTAAACATCGGTCCCACCATTGCTGACGTTATTGAGGGTTATTTGGGATTTGAACAAGCTGTTGAATTACTGAAACGTGTTTACGACAAGTCTCCAAGCGTTATTCATGTTAGACATCTACTTTCTACACGTCTGCAACAAGAAAATGAGTCTGTCGACCAATATCTTCTTGAATCGACTTGCCACTGACTGTTATTTTAAAGACGTTACTGCTACTAATTACAGGAATGAATCTGTCCGTGATGCATTTGTACGTAGTCTCCGGTCCTCAGTAATACGTGCTAGACTACTTGAAACTGGTATGCTAACTCTCAAAGAGGCTACTCAATGTGCTAGAGCTTTAGAACAAGTTTACTTTCGTGCTGAATCATATACTTCTCCAATTAGAGCAGCCGCTGCTACTACTACCACTAGAACTAACAATGTGTCTACTGATCCTGGCGAGGAGGCCACTACTATTACTTCTGATTCTACTGGTTCTCATATGGAGTGTGACTCTGTACAATTTTCTGCTACCCTTCTTGCTCATGGTAAGTGTTATAACTGTGGAGGGAGACGTCACTTTAAGGATGATTGCCGTCATTGCCTTGCCCATGATAAGGTATGTCGAAACTGTGGTAAACTCTGTTATTTCTCCAAAGTTTGCCATTCTACTGTGCTGACCCCTCCATGTTCTACTTCTGCTATTATGGTAGCCCATGCTAAAGGTGGCGATAGGTACCCTCCCATTACTAAAATTGTTGAATTAAAAAAGAAAAAAATTAACTTCCCTCATAGACACCGGCAGTTCTGATAACTTTATCAGTGCTCGTATTGCTAAAACAATGAAGCTGTCTACTTCAAAACGTAATTCCGTAATTTCCATGGCATCATCCGCCGTTTTCCTCAAACTATCTGAATATTGCACTGAAAATATTTCCTTCCTTCAATGGTTGCGAATATAAAGAAATTGACTTTACAGTGCTTCCTGATTCCTGTATGGATATTATACTCGGAGCGCTTTTTTTAAAACTACATCAGGGTATCACTATTTCTTTTGGTGGACCACAGAATATTCTAAAAATCTGCGTCCTAACCAAGATCAGCTGTGCTGCTGTGAAATTGTTTCAAAACTTGACCCCTGATTGCAAACCTATTGTTACTAAATCCTGAAATAAATGTGCGGAGGATGCTTGATTCATTGAAAAGAACTATTCTACAACTGCTTGAGGATGATGTAATTGAAACAAGTTATTCACCATGGCGTGTTCAGATTGTTGTGACTTCATCGCTTAATAAAAAGAAATGATTGGTAGTTGAAAAATCAAAGTTTTCACTTCATTTCATCAATTTGCTTCGGTACCAAATTTGTAACGGGACTATGCAACCAGATCCTGAGTGTTTGAAACCTCTTTTGCAAATGTCTCTTCCTTCTGATTCAGATTCGTTAAAGAGGTGTCTTGGTATGTTTTTATGCTATGCAAAATGGATACCTAAGTATTCATACAAAATTTGTCCACTGGTCGAAAATAAACAATTTCCTATGCCTCCTATAGCTATCAATTCCTTTGAAAAACTTAAGAAAGACATTGCTGAATCATCTGTAAAAGTTATTGATGATGAATTACCTCAGAAAAGGCCATTGGAGGCACTTTCTTACAGACTGAGAGGCCTGTAGCATTCTTTTCTCAATCGCTAAACCCATCTGAAATACGACTGCACATAGTCGAGAAAGAGGCTTATGCTGTAGTCGAGTGCATCCGAAAACGAGGGGATCTACTTGCTGGGAAGCACTTTACTATTGTAACAGACCAGCAAGCCGTATCTTTTATGTTTAAACCAGCTAACCGAGGAAAAATTAAGACTGATAAAATTATCTAGTGGAAAATGGAGCTTCTGTTGTCATACGACATAAAACACTGTCCCGGAAGTGAAAACATTGTTGCCCATGCATTATTGAGAGTCTGTGGTGCTGCTGCTCCTTCCTTGGATGAACTAAAGTCACTACACAATTCATTAATACATCTTGGAGTACAGTGCTTTTGGCATTTTGTAAGATTATGAAATATGCCATATTCAATTGATGAAGTCCACATGTGACATCTGAATATACAACTTGTACCAAAATAAAACTCCAATTCTCCGATTCTACTAATAATACACTGATCCGTTCTACTGCTCCCTTTCAGCGCCTCTCCATAGATTACAAAGGACCTATCCCTGTATCTTCAACAGGATATCGTTATATATTTACTGTCATTGATGAATATAATAGATTTCCTTTTGCTTTCCCTTGTCACAATTGTTCTTCCCAAACCACAATCCAGTGCCTGACAAATATTTTCTCCATATTCGTACTCCCCTCATTTATCCATTCCAATCGAGGAACTTTGTTTATATCAGAAGAATTCAAAAATTTTTTTACGCAACTTGGAATTGGATCCAGCAACACTACTGCATACAACCCAAGAGGCAACAGCCAATGAGAGCGCTACAATGGCATTATTTGGAACACTCTGTTATTAGTTCTGGAATCTAGACGATTACCCTTTATCGCTTGGCAGGATGTTCTACAGGATGTTTTAAATGCTATTTGTTCCCTGCTGTGCACTACTACAAATGCAAATCCTCACAAA